>NC_052121.1:3305959-3332299 GCF_012273895.1 Zerene cesonia | reverse complement strand
AGCTCCTCTTTCTTGAAACTGTTTTTTAAATCAAAATATAAAATACTGCAATGATTCCACCTATTTTTGTATTTAATGTAATCTAGCAGTCGATAGCTCATCAAAACGAAACGATAAGAGGTTACGTCGTAATTTACTGAATCAGAATTTAATTAAAAATGTAGTTATTACTCTCAATATTTTTATGTTTTAGTACTTGGTGCTAGTAAAGAACATGAAGTCAACTTAAATAAAGAAATTAGTAAGTTAAAAATGGAACTTAGTGCTAAAATATTAGATATTGAACAGTTGCAAGATGCAAGATCTAAACAAGACGCTCAGTGTAAATCATTGCATGATGAAATTGAACGCGTAAAAGATGAATTAAATACTAAAATAGCAGAATACGAAAGTGTTCTAAATGAAGCTTCACAACAAGAAGAAAAAAATAAACTAGAGATTTTAAGATTACAACAAGATTTGAGTGCCAAAATGAAGGATTATGATAAACTACTTAATGAATCGAATATTACAAATGAAACAAATGAAAAAGTGATCAATGAATATAAACAGACAATTCATGAACGTGACAAGGAAGTTATCAAATTAAAAGGTGACTTTGAAGAAGCGACGGCTAATTTCAATATAAAACATAGTAAAATTGCCGAAGAACATAAAAAAGAAATAGAAGATCGTAATTTAAAAATAGAACAACTAATCAAAGAAATTGAGAACCACAAGCTGATATTGGAGAAAAACAAAGTTGAAATCGATAGTTTAACCGCGCAATTTAATATGAACACAGATGAATTAAAGGCATTGAAAGAAGAAAACGTAAGGCTTAAACAAAACGTCAACGAATTGACGGAAATTAATACAAACTTGAAAAACAAGATATCATCAATGGAACTGGAAATTGGTGAACTTAACCGTCAATTAGAAAGTACCAAAGAGAAATGCGAAGAATTGCAAAAATCGAAAGAAAAAATTGAAAATGAGTATATGAATCTTACTGGTCAAACAACAGATTCCAATGAACAGTTTAATAAACTATCTCAACACTTGAAAGATACAGAAAAAGAACTTCAGGATCTGAAGGATAAGCACAGAGAAACTACCAATAATTACGGTAGAGTAGAACAAGAGCTTAAGCAAAAAATATTTAAAATACAGGAGGACTTTTCCAATGAACGTACAGAATTAATACGATCTATTGATGAGAATGTTGAAAAGCATAAAATTGCTGAACAAAAATTACAGGAAATAGAACAACGTGTGTTACAAGTTAATAATCGTCTTAAAGAACTTGAAACTGAAAACGATAAACTATTAGATGAAAATACAATTTTGAAACAAGAAATTGAAAGTCTTAAAATAAAAGAACAAGAAATGATTCATGAATTTGACGGAACTCGGAAAAAACTTGAAGTAGATGCAGATAAATATAAGGAAGAGATTGCACTTCTGAAGGCAGAAGGTGCTTCATCAGAAGTGAAATTGATTGAAAAAGTAGACCAACTTACCGATGCGCAAAATGACCTTAATAACAAATTAGAAGAAGCTAGGAAACATGAGGATTCTCTGCAGAAAATTTTGGATGACATGACGTTACAAATGAACAATGAGAAGGTACAACATGAAAAGGAAAGAGATCAAATTTTAAATGAGTTAGCAAATATTAACACTCAGGCAGGTGTCCAGAAAAATGAAGAGATAGAATTGAAGAAAACATTAGAAGTAAAAGAGAATGATATAAAAGAGCTCAAACTAAAATTAGAAATGCTTGAGATAGATTTGAAGTCAAATGAAGAAATCGTAGTAGAAAAAGATCGCCAAATGGCTCAAATCAATGAGGAACTTACAAAGATGACTGACAATAAAAATAAAATTGAAGAGCAATTAAATAATATTCTCACTGAGTCTGCGACACTGAAGCAGAAATATGAAAGCCTTCTTAAAAATTCTTCGACGGAAGAATCTTTGTTGAAGGAACAACTTGGACAGTTGGAGACTTTGAAAATAGAAATGGCAACCATGGTTACAGAGAAATGTAATTTGGAAGCCAAATACAAAGAAACAGTTTTAAATATTAGCAAGCTTAAGGAAAATTTTGATCAAGTGGAAGTTAAATTAAAGGAAACAACAGAAATCAACGCTGAACTTACAAAACTCATCGAAGAAAAAGATAACCTATTAAAAACGCAGAGTGTAAAAATTGAACAGGATTCCAACGAACTTAAATCAGTAGATGAAGAAATCCAAAAACTGAAAAATGAACTTAATAGTAAGATGACTGCACTCCAGGAGAAGGAAGAACAACTTAATAAATTAAACGACATTGTAAAAGAGGGATCTAATGACTCAAAACAAGCTATCGAAGTTTTGGAACGAGAAACTACCGAGTTAAAAAGAAAACATTTACATGAGGTAGAATCTCTTAATAATACTATCAAAAGTTTACAAACCAGCTTGACGGACCAAGAAAAACAATTAAAAGAGTTATTGCAATCAAAAGATAAGATAAACGAATTACAAACAATGCTTGCAAAGTCTGATAGTGACATTAAACAATTAACGAATATTAATGAAGCTCAAAAACTAAACTATGAAGACCTGAACAAACAACTTCAAACACAGTTTGATGAATACAAGAAAGAGAGTAAATTATTAAGACACGACCTTAAAGCTAAAGTGAGTGATTATGAAAAAGAACTTCAAGATTCAAGAAAGAAAATAACCACTGAACTAGAAACCCAAAATCAGCTGCAAACAAAATTAACAGAAGCAGATAAGACTATATTAGAATTAAAGGAGAAGTTAGAATTACTGTCTGTACAACAAACAAATGTCGGTGAAAAAGACGAGAGATTAGAAAAACTTACATTGGAACTACAAGCGACAAGAAACTCCAATACTGAAGCTTTGCAAAATATGGAAAAAACATTACATTCATTGCGAGTCGATATCGAACAAAAGATGGCACTCGTGAAAGAGAAGGATAGTATTATTGTACGCTTACAAGAAGATCTCAAGGTATCTATTTTTGTCATTTTATTTATTGATTTTGATACACAACCTTACTGAATTATTTAATTAGAATATTTTTTTCTTAAAAAGATAATCTTATTAATGAATAATACGCCAATTTATCTTTTTCAGAATTTTAAATCGAAAGTAGAAATTTCTGAAAGAGAAAAGATTCTTTTGCAAAAGGAGATTTCTAAACGAAATAGTGAAATACGAGACAAAAACGACAATAATGCGATGGGGACACTGGGACAAGGAGATACTGCGCCTGCACGGTAAGTTCAAAGAATCCCACTAATATTATAAATGCGAAAGTTTGTAAGGATGTGTGTGTGTGTTTTTTGCTCATTCACGCAAAAAGTACTGAACCGATAGTAATGAAATTTGGTACGTAGACAGCTGGACAACTGGAATAACATATGAGCAACTTTTTATCCCGACATTTCTACGGGATACGGACTTACGCGGGTGAAACCGCGGGGCACAGCTAGTAAGTAACATTTAAGAAACCATAAAGTGAGAGAATAGTCCTTAATTGAGATTGCTAAATTCGCTTTTAGGAAGCTTTCCTGCATCTCTTTAACTGTGTGTGCGTGTGTATTTCTGTCACCAATAAAAGCTGTTTTGTTTTATAGATCAGAAGAAGATAAGGATATGTTGGACGGTCAAGTGAATTTTTTGAATTCCGTGATCGTAGACATGCAACGAAAGAACGAACAACTGATGGCAAGAGTTCAAGCGCTCGAGGGCAGCACCATTGCTAATGAGCCTCCACTTTTGTAAGTGTTGCAATTTTTTATCGTTGTTCAAAACTTTCCAATCGCTAATAACCAAATATCGAAGCATTTTTCATAATATGTATTCAATTATACTTTCGTGAGACAAAATAGATAGCATTTAGTTTAAAAAAAATTACCTTTTTTTAAATTCTATTTCATTTACAAGGGCAAAAGTAAATATCAGAACGACAAACTTAATAATTTTAGCGTATTAAAATAGAGAGATTATCTTATTGAACGTAATATAACATCGTAGAGAATAGCACTCTAATCCATACTCCTATTACACCTTCTACTACATTCCAGCAACGGGCGCAAAGCGCGGGCAGTGGCGCCGCGTTTGTTCTGCGATATCTGCGACGAGTTCGACGCGCACGACACGGAGGACTGCCCCAAGCAGGCGCTGCCCGAGCTGCGCGAAGCGCCCGAGCCGGGCAAAAAGCAGCCGCCGCCACCAAGGCCTTACTGCGATATATGTGAAGGTATTTTTTTACCCTCTGTGCACTTGTCCCAGCATCGCCCAGCGCTCTAGTTGAAATGAGATAAAATTAAACTAACCTATCTTAACTATAGAGTTTCTTGCCAGCTCTTCTCTGTAGAAACTGCGTTCTGAATGATATTGTTAAAACTAAGTTATGACAATTCAAAAGTGCTATAAAGTCTTATTGAATAAATAGATGTTTGAGTTTATCTATGGATTTTTATGTAAGACTACTAGAAAATAACACAAACACCATTCAATAATTTAAATGTTTTTATAAAATGCGCTTTAAGAACACAAGAACAAACCTTAAAGATTTGATTTGGTTGTCGTTATAACCCATTGTTTATTTTTTTCCAGTGTTTGGCCATGCTACGGAAAACTGTGATGAAGAAGAGACCTTCTAAACTTATTTATTGCGTTTAAACTTTAATGTTACCGTTGTTGCTGTTACTTGTTTCATCTAAGTATTATTTATTATTGTTTACTATGCGAATAGTATTTCTTGTTTAATATTTCTAGAAAATGTTTGTACATAAATTCTCGATCTTTTTACTTTAAGTTTTAATTAAATAGCATGTTTGTTTAGGTTTCGGGATGGTGGATGTTTTTCTTATACATTGTCTAGATATAATGTATATTGAGAAGACTGTAGGCACAAATCAATAAATTTTCATCACAATCATGATTTTAATTATATTTTTCTTTTTACACAATTTGTCCAACACATAATAAAGTAAACACCAAGATTTTTAATAAAAAAGATTTAAAATAATTGTTTTATTTATTTTCTTTCTCCATTTCTATTTAATGTGTTACACCCCAACAGCTAGTCTGTATATTGTGTCAAAAAAGACCAAAAAACTCAAACAGGGATGCAAAAATGCAAAAATCAACAGAGTAGGTGGTATTTCCATAAAATTCAATTCATTGTGTTATTGTGTCAAAATTAATACAATAAAACATATATTTTGTATAGAAAAATATTTTATTATATTATGTTGGTGTAAATCTTACTAATAAAACTTAAGATCATTTATTTTTAAGATAATAATTAAACAAAATCTTCCCCTATATAGGTGAATATCTTCACATAACTGCACTTATATAAAAACTATTCATAGATTTTCTGAAGTTGGCTAGCTGAAGTTTTTCAAATATGAAATTCTTCAGATTTTACAAAACCCATAATATTAGCAAATGACACCTTAATCTAATCCATCTTTTTTTTCTTTAATCGCTTCCTGGAAATAACAAATCATACCATAATTTATAACAAAAATAAGTCATAAATGTTGAAAACCTATGCAATAATATTAATTCTAGTGATATTGTCCAGTTCCTTGAAATTAGTAAACACTTCAATTAACTGATTAGGAATATATAAACATTAAAAACCTAGTTAAGTAGTCATGTTTTTTTTTTGTCTTGTCACAAAAACAAAGTTTGATCAAATTTAATGCCCGCGGCTTCGCACCTGTTAAATTCAGAGTTTTATTAGATGTTATTGTGCATAATATATAAACCATCGTCTTGAATCACTCTTTCTATTACAAAAAACCACCAAAATCCATTGTGAAGTTAAGATCTATGCATACATACCTACATCGGAAAAGATGCTGAAGGCAACTGATTTATACTATGTAGTGAAACTGACCAATATATAATAAGAGATATTAAGGTTTACTTGTAATGATGATATTGATTTCAAAACATTTGAGAAATTAGAAAATATATTGCTTTATTTTATCTACATTGTGTATGGAAATCAAAGTCAATTAATAATTACCTTAAATCTTTCTTCAAATAGGGACAATTCTGATGTGAGGTCTGTGATAGCATTCATAAAAGCTTCCTGCGGTGTGTAGTCTGATGTTGTTTGAATACGAAGTACAAACTTGTGTTCTAGTGGATGAGGCACTTTGTAACCAGCAAATAGGACTTTTGGGTCCTTCAAAAGCTGACTGTAAAATTAAAAAAAAAAAATAATAATTAGAGTACATCTACATAGATTTATGTGTAAATAAAGGTTTGTGATTGTATGTCTAGAGTGAGATATAAACCTACTGCCTAATCATGTTGCCAAGTGTATGGTCCTCCTTATTCACCGTAAATATAGCGGCGTTTGTAACTTTAGTATCTTCCTCTTTCTGGACTCTGTAAGAAAGCGTTCCATATTAACCCAATTTATTTAATAATATCAAAATGCATCAACCAAAACCCAAGAAAACTTACTTCTTTTCACCATCGTATAGAAGAAATGATTCAAAGGTAGGCGGTGCGTTCATTTTTGGTTTGTATTTGTATTATAAAATTACCGAAAGGATTGAATTATACAATATGTAAGAAACCAAATACAAAATAATATTTAAAACTTGATGAAAAAACAACCGCGACCGGTTGATTACAATACAATAATTATTAAAGTTGATGAGGCATGAGCCCTCATAGCAGTTAGCACCCGACACTGACAAGTGATAAGTGACAGGAGTCAGGACACTATTACAGATATTTAACAATAAACACAGAGTAAGTAAATATACTGCGTACACATTTTCATACTTATTTTTTTAAACACAGTCTTTTGAAGTGAAACTTCGAGCGGCGATCTTTGTCTTTCATTAATTTTCTTTATAAATAAAATGGTAAAAATATCCTTGTATAGCGCACGGTATAGTCTGTGACATGAAAGAAGTCCTTAAATGCGGCGTGGGCGCTGTAAGTGTCTAAAATAAGGTTGCTCGTATTATTCAATTCAGAGCACAGTATTTTTACATATCCCCAGAGGTTGATAGATATGAACATGTCATTATAGAAAATACCGCTTCAGTGTTTGTGTTAAGTATAAAGAGAATAATTATTCTATTACGCATGAAAAAATAACTATCAGTTATTTAGTAACTAGTCGTTTATAAGAGTGGCGGGAATCTTCCACACATGGTCTACAGTCAACACACATTCATTTGAGTATTTCTATCCCATCCTTCGTTTCATTAGAGCCCATGTTAAGTATAGTATCTATATATCTTATCATAGTCGTACCAGGGTACTCACTATGGCTAATCTTTTATATTTAGTTCACATCTGCGCCGTAGCGTGACTTTTGTTAAATGGCGCGTACTATATTTTTGTACTTAAATCTTTGCTAATAATTTGAAAAACATGATTCATTTTATGGAAATTATAAATAATAGATGGATGAAAACCGTAATAATTAAATAAAAGTAATCAATGAGATTTCGTTATTTGAGATTCAAATATGCTTATTTTTATCTATACAAACAAACAGTAAAAAGTTGTATCTGCACATTGAAAACAAAAATTAACCGACTTCAAAACCATTCAAAAGCGAAAAATAAATTAATATAATAACGCTATCTTCTCATTCTATTTGAAGTCGGTACTAGCCAAGTCCGACAGTTAAGTTAAGTCGTTTACTTTAAAATTGTTTATTCAGTGTACTCTTGGGCACCAGCTAGGTTCTAGTGATACATATAATATTTGTAAAATTTTATAGGTATTAATTTATTATGAATAAAGGTCATTTAGAATAAGAAAAACACATTCACAGCAGAAAACACCGTTTATTTTATAATTATAAGAGAATTTCAGATTGATAACCTACGTACAGAATATAACTATAAAACCAATCTAACTTGAATTTTACATGTGTTCAGAATCTCACTGGTATCCAATATACAGTTATAATGTTATGTAACCACAATAATAATGCATGAATAATATTAAATAGGTACAATTTTCACGTCTTAATTGATGAAACAATGCTGTTCATACGATTCATTTTATACCAATTTCATAATAATTTTACAAAATACAAGAACAAAAAATGTTACGTACTAATCAATCTATTTTTAATAAAACAAGTATAAGACAACATTTTAAAATAATAGAGTTATAATAAAGTCTATAAACATTAATAATGTTTCACATTATTTAACGCGAAGCAACATCGAATAGTTTGAGAATACAAAGCACAATTGTTGTTGATTTTACGAAATTTCATCTATATCAAATTGAAGTCTAGCGACTCTACTATTTTTAACGATTATATTTTAGTTCTTTACTTCTGCTTTTAGAAAGTCAATTAAATTACCTTTTAATAAAAAGGCGCGCTGAGCATTAATATAACTACACTTTGCAAACAGTAGGTATTGTAATAAAACAAATTTAAGATACATAACATAAGTATTTCACATTCAACTTTACTATATTTAGATATTTAACTTAAAAAATGATTAATGTGTGATCAATGTGCCGCTATCAGAAATAATCCTGCAGCCTATTTATTGTTGATAAAAGCGGAAAATCTTAAAAATACAATTTGCTTTTTTTTCGTTGTTTTTTAAATTCACAAAGCAGGACAAAACACGAGCAATAGGAATTTCAAGTCGACTCCGTCTTAATGAGCTACGAATTATAGAAGAAAAACTTAAAACGTTAGGTACAATATCTCTTAAATATAATATAGCAAAGAGGTGGCCTTATACTTGAGAAATAACGAACTTAAATTCTCGTAAACAAACATAGGAAATTTTTAAACAACTCAATAATATATTCCTGGAAATCTTTAACACTTACTAGCTATCATTTCTGTTAATGTAATAAAATGCTATAAGAATTGACACATAAGTATATATAAACTATACCTACTAATTGTGACTTACACAAAATTAGCAATCGAATAACAATACGCATACTATTGATAAGTAGTTCTGATTATGACAATATCTATGATTTAAGAATAGTATAATATTTGTATGCACGCACGACCGCGATCGCGACATCTGAAGATAACAATCTCCTACATAACAAGACCAATGAGTGTGTCTTATACGGTTATATTTGAACACGAAGACGTCACTTACAGTATATATACTAGTAACAGAATAATACCGCTGCAATATTACGATTTAAGATAATATAGATTAATAGAGATCATTGAAAGCTGACTAGAAGAATATCGCCTACTCTAAGATTACAAACGCCTCGCGTAGTACTGCCGCGCGTAACGCGTTTGATATACTTGTGCGAAGACTCGACGGGACGCACGCGGGCAATGCCAGTAACTATCCCTACAAAACGTTTAATTGGTGTCAGGTACGCGGCCTCGCATCGAGGCCGACGGTTCACTTAGCCTAGAGACAATGAAATAGGCATCTAGCTAGTGTCAGCGCGATGATACACATACACAAGAGACGCGGGGCCAGCCAGAGCCGGCCTCAGCCGCGGCCGCCCCTGCCTGGCGGCTGGGCGCAAGCGAGACAATTGACTGCCGAGTGAAAAATACGGTTGACATCGTAATGAATCTACCGAGAAAAAGTTATATTACTTACTTTCTCTACGATTCCAAAGGCATCTATAGGGAATCCTACTCTTAATAAAAATCTAACTACGCTAAAAATGTTAAAATTAACATTGCTTTCTTTACAAACGCGATTGAACGCTCGGTTCACGAGGCAGGTGTGGAGTGCTCGTTCGTCCGAAGACAATATTTAGTGCCGTTGGAGACAATGTACGGGGCCAACACTGTCATTATTATCGATACTTTTTATTGCACATTATCGCGAACCGTCCTAGTATTAATTTATGATAAGAAAATACTAATACAATTATTACATTGGTGCTTTACTTTCGAGCTTTATTCTACGTGTAATATTACAATATAAACACAAGTACCGCTCGACATACATATCGTTTTATATTGCTGAAGACTTTGTAATAAGTTGACAATAATTTATTAGAAAATTACCCTAGCTAAAACGGCTACATTATGTCTTACTGTACAACGAAGGGCGTCTTAAACATTACGAAAACTAAATAATATCATCACCTCCGCACGATGCGGGCGGTATGACCAAAGAGATCCACGCCATCCATTCAACTAATCCGACCGAAGCGCCAAAACTGTACGAACATTATATTTTAATAGTAATGAAGACTCACTGTTCATTAAACGTTACACTCACAATAACAATTATTATATTTATCATTAAACGTTAAAGTTAACTAAACAACAACTGCATCTACTATCACACATTCGAAAGTTTAAAACAATTTTACAAATTGTATCGAACATTATTGCTAGGGCGACGGCACGCGGCGCGATATGCATGCGGTGGTGGCCGGACCGCGTACTACGAGTGGTAACTACGAGATTTGTACTGTTCGCATTCCTCACGCTCGGCGACCGTTCACGGCCCGGGGCTCGCTTTCCACCCACCGCCCCCGGGACCACCGAACGGCCTGTATGTACACGCAGCCGGACTCGGGCTAATGCAATAATGATTATACCTGCACTGCGGGAACTGCTCGACATAGCGACCGGGATCCGGACTAATTCAGCGAACTATCTATCTAGTGGATTAGCGTATAGAATAGGACCGCGCAGTACTGTGGATACAAGCGTGGGTGGTGGTACGACGGCGCAGAAGCGTCGATAATCATCATTGCACAACCCTTTACCACTTACACGGGCACTAACTCCGCATATCCTATTTCACTACTATATTTTCAAAAACAGACCTATTAATAACTTTTTAGAAATCGATTGAAGTTTAAATGTATGTATCACATGTATGATATTATGTCGATATCACACCGATCATATGTGGTGTTGAAGCGTTACATATAGATTAGCTAAGGTATCACATGATATAAATTACAGAACACATTTTAAGACTGTTACAATATTGCTATATTTTCTGTACTGTGATTATTACATGAGAATTTAGCGTTAATTTTATATAATATGTAATCTTTATGCAGGAACTACGTAGTAATAAGTTATGACGTACTACATAATAATCAAAATGTCATTAAATAATTTTTATTAAATATCGCAACAAATTTATTGTAACCCTTTTTATTCCTATAGATTAACATATCCTTTGATTATTTTTGTGTAATTTATAAAATGAATTGATTTAAAACAACATCATAAACAAGAAATATGAAAAATATAAATTGATTTGTGACTAGAAATATAAATAAAAAAGGTTACAATATTCTTGTATGTGGGTATTATATTCAGCGACACTTACATAGATTGAACGTTAAGGGCCGATATATAATAATAATACAGATCGTTTTAGTTATTAAATTCATAACGACTAACGTCCCCATGGGGTTATAAGAATATTCCAATGAATAATGGAATTTAATTGAAATCTTATATATAACATATAACACGAGATAAATAACGTTAAATAATGAGGAGCTCTGATAAATGTGTGGCGAGTGATTCGCAGGCACCGAACACGTAGCTTCTCGATCTGACGGTCCTATAAAATATAATATGTTATTATTTTCTCTAGAGTATTATATTGTAGGCATTTTCCTTCATTCATCATTTCACACATGGATAGAATTATTTAAAGTATTTAATTAAGTACATATTCATTTTTATTAAGGATATTTTTAAGAGTTTTGTTAAAACACATTTATGTGGTTGGGAATTATCATTCGTTTTTAAATACAGTTTTAAAATACCAGTAATACTTTTTAAGACTTTACAGTTAGTTGTTTGAATTGCTTTACTCATTTTAGTGCCTGTTTGCGATAATATACGTTATAGTTTTTTTTTTGTTTATAATATAATACGTAAAGTCAAAAAATCTATTACTGGTTGGATATTTAGCAAAATCTGTATCAACACTATGGACTATTTACTATATAAGTGTATGTCATATTAATCTAATCCAAGTCTTAATTCTACTCTTCGAGAATTCTATAGCTATATGAAACAATAATAAATGTATCTGGCTTAATGTTCTAACTTCATAAATGTTAACTTCATGTATATGCTGTTTCAATTGTTTGACCTATATAAATTTTTGAAAACTAACAGTAACATGCAGTGTGGTAAGTTGAATACAGTGAAGGTAAAAAATCAATACTCTACTAGTTTTCGAGTTCAGTTCAATAAAACAAATAATCTCGCATGCATAAATATATTTCGAATAGGATATAAAACTATAAGTGCATTTCACCCAAAACGTTTTGAACGCTCAAAATTTGGGCCAGCAAAAATTTTAAAACTTTTTCAAAATGTTAGAAATAAATTGTTCAAATTAGTTTTTGATCTTCAAGCATTTAATGAACCAATTTTTTTGAAACTATTGTGCATCAATATCGCATTATTGATGTTAGATAATCATTCGAACGCTTATATTACCTGATACATAACATATTATAATAAATACTAGAAGTCTATATGCGGCCAAAAATTTTTTGTTTCTCGCATCCAGTATTTGGTTTTTGAATATTTAGATATTTTTCTCCAAGTATGCAATATGTGCTCTTACGTGAAAGAAGAAGAAAAAATAGGTGTCAGGGTGCAGATAGAAATATACCATTCCATAGTAAGTTCAAACAAAAGAAGCGAAACCAATTGTATGGGTTTGTTCAATTTCAAAATTATAGCAAGGAAGACCACTCTATTGGAGATTTACAAAGAATAGAGAATGTTACTATTACACAAGTTTGTATAAATATCCTCATTGGAAAAATGCTAAATATTCACAAGCAGACAAGTTTTCACAACGCAAGAATGATTAGGCTGGGCCTTTTACGATCTTATAAAAAATTTATACCTTTTTCCGTACTTTTACCACCATATTTCGTACTCGTGATTCGTTATCCTCTTAAAAATTTTTAGTCATTATTTATCTGTATAAAAATATGAATCAATGTGCTCATCGTGTTAAATCGTGTTATGTACACCGTTTCTTTCAGCAACATATTTTTTAAACTCTAAATACTGCTACTAACTGAATGGAGCAAATATGATTGCGGCATGCAAATTTATTACCCCAATACATTTTACATCCGCACCTCCACACAAACGGAGGCACAGCGAATTCGGTTCACCGATTTCAACAAGCATAATGGCTCATCTCATTAACACAATCGAATGATACATCTACGCGATGGTTCGATATAAAAATCTAACTATATACGCTGTCTAGTCAGCCGAGAGAGTTAGTTACACGTCAAACCTGCCCCCTGCACCCGTTTAGAAGAACGTGTTATACACGTAGCCGGTCGCAATGAGGCCGAGCACGAGCAGGCACAGCATAATCATAATCTTCTTCTGCACAATGACAAATACAACACATATTAGTACGCTAGGAGAGACCGGCGAGCGGTGCGGCGCGGCGCGCGGGCGCGGGGCTGCGGGCGCGCGGCCGCACGGCTCGCCGGCGCGCGGTTACCTTGAGCGGGCGGCGGGCGCGTGCGCGGGCGCGGGCGCGTGCCTCTCACATGAAGTAGCTCGACACGTAGCCGACGACGACGAAACCCAGAATTAGCAGGCACACTAGGATCATGATCTTCTTCTGTTGTACCGAGAGGCGACCATGCAACAGTACGCTTTAATCTCGTCCGCGGGCTGTGCCGCGTGCGGACAGTATCGCTTCACATACATCGATTTCATTACGGATAATTTTGATTTATTAACTAGTGGACTACTCGTGTGGGTGCGTCATTTGCCTCGACTTACGTATATGGTTATGAAGGAATCAAATAAAAATAAAATAATAAAAAAATAAAATAAATAAATGTAATTCTCAAATTATGAACATATTTACATTTTCTTTAGAAAATCATAGTAGAATACATTTTAAGAACATTCGTATGCATCCGAGTTAAACATTGTTCGTTAATAAGAAAACAGATGTAAAATAGAAACATATGCTATGTAACATGTAGTATAACAATAAAGCACATTAATTATTAATAATTAAGAATGGCAAATAATGATGTCTCGCAGTCTTTCCATTATGTAATTAAATGATTGCAAGAGAATAAACATTCAATGCTTATAACAAAGACACAATTACCGTCGCACAATCAACAACATAAAATCACAGTAACTTGCTAATAACATAGCAATATGATATAAAACATGTGCGTTTCGTAACTAGAAATACTTTATAGAGGAATACGAATTCAAAGAAAACTATTAAATGCAATTATAACAATAAGCAAACATTTTCTTAGCCGTTACAAGATATGTAACAAATTAAGATATAAAATAATAATTAAATATACACTGCATTCGTAAACAACATTCCGATCTTATTGCAAATAATAAATAGGAAGTGACTAACGCGACACAATAAGTACTATTTCACACTATAAAACTGGGAGCAAATAAATTTCATTGAATATTAATAACAATAGAAATAATAAAACATTCTTGAGGAATCTACTTTTATTTGTACGATTGAAAATATAGATACATATTATGTTTTATTTTAATATGGTTTTGTGCAAATTGCCAGATCACCGCACTCAGTAAGACATTATTGTAATTATGTGATAAATGTCCTCATGGCAGTGATGCAGGCAGTTTTCAAAATTTAACTCTTTCTTTAAATGTATTTACTCCCGACGAAATACTTAAAATATTTATATAATCGTGTTATATACTTAAGTAGAAAGAAACATTGCTTAACTAATAAAATACTGTTTGTGATCTCAAAATATGATTTTTTCTTAGAGACTATTTGTAATTTGATTTACGAAGATATTTTCTTGTAATATTCGTAGATAGGAATTTACAGAAAATAAAGACAACGCTTCATTAAATGCATAGTTGTCTCATTAGTAAAGCTAGTACTGTTTATATATACAAGTTAAGTATACTTCTGAATCCTTAATAAATTATTATTATCTTACTTCTATATTGGAATATAATATAATGAGAAGAAACAATTGAATTTAGAGTGTAATCAATCGTTAAGATTGTTATATGTGTATTGTGTTATTAGAAGTGCCCTTTTGTATCTACTCATTATATTATATCCATTAAACCAGACAATATTTACATAATATGACTTTCCGAAGTTACAATTATTCGACTGCACTATATACATTCAGGTCTTTTATCTATACTAAAGCACAATCTGTTTATTGCACTGTACACATAATATAATATTGTCTTCCATCTACTTCGACGATAGTAGAGATAAATTAATTTAATATTATCGTTGCTTACAAAAATATGTTTTGAATTAGAATTCAATCAAAAACAAAAAAAAACACAATCACTGGTGCTTCCGTATAATTTAATGAAAATTTTACTGAACATCTCTTGTGTTTTGTGACAACATTGCCGCATATGTATCGCTCAAGCACCAAAATACTTTATATCAGCGTTCCTATAATACGGACGTATATAAATGCTAGGCTAAGACGAATATCATAGTTTCTTGCACTGTATAGTTCGTGGGTAGAGCGTATGACGTCACAGCCCCGGTGTGAGGACAATCCTTAGGACAGGACGATCGCGAGCACTATTATTAATATAACCAGCGTAACTGACAGGCATATTATGAGGAAGATTTTTTTCTGCAATGACAAAGGAGAAACAAAAACAAAATAAATAAAATGATAAAATACTAACGGCTATGAAATACTTGTCGTGTAAAGTGCTTGGTTGTGACTGGTTTGGTATTTCGTGTTATTGGATGTTTTAAAATGGATATAAAAATGTATCAAAGTTTTGTTCTAGCAAGATGATAATATAAAATCTATATTTATTTTTGATATGTTCTTCAATCAATAATATGTTTTTCATAATTACACTACCCAAAAATTTAATACAATGGATACTCAGAAGCTAAATTATGGAGTATATATAGACGAGAGATTGAAGATATACATGAAGCTTATATATCTCATTGATAAGTAAATAAGCTATAATTTGTACGCTTAAATACCGCTCTATGACATGCACAACAAATTACATACAAAGCTCAGCACATATAAAAGCTGTTAGTGATCGATAAAAACATATTTTGCCGAACAATATACTAGAATTGAATTTAAAGCTATAAAACCTAATTTTTTTTGTGTGTGTAAGCCATGCAGTGTATTATTTGTAAGGCATTTAATTTGGCTTGGATTATTCTTATTGAACGGAATATTTTATCTGCTGTCAATCGAATATAACTCTGCTGTCATGCAGGAAATAAATGAACAACAAAAACCAGTAATAGAAAAATAAAACAAATAGGTAAATACGAGATTAAATAACCAACAGAAAATAAATTAATAACCGAACAGATTAAAGAGAAGAGAAAAAAAATATATCGAAAAGATCCATTTTTAATTACGACTTAAATCCACTCCCCGGCGGTTGCATAGAATTGTGGCAGAAGAGGGTGACTCGTGTATGCTCCATAGTTAGTTCGTAGGTTGTCAACTAGAGCGCAACGAGTCGCTAATTACCTTCCGCGCTTTGGTGGCCCACTTGTACGCTTTGACCAGGTCGCCGCCGCCCGTCTCCACGTAGTTCGTCGCCTCGCCCACGTGGTGCTCGATGCGATCTATCAGTTCGCCCTGCTCGCGCTAAGGTCAAGGGCGCTGGGAGGAAACGGGACGCAACCGACGTGCGAACGGCCGATTGGTTCATACGATTGTCATATCACCCCACGGTAAGTGTGTTACGGGAACCGACCGATTATTATTAAACGCTGAACGGGAATTGTTAAGAGTTAGGATAGAGTTACAGAGCGAAAAAACAAAATAAATGCAAGTAATAGTAGTAGTAGTAGTTCGACACAGAAGAACAAGTGTGTTACGATACGTTCAGTGATCCCTTAATTAATACAGACATTGTTAGTTCACAGGTTACTTGCTATATAATAACGTGGTTAGAGTGAATTATATTATAATTATAATAAAAATAGCTTTATAGTATTTCATTATCAGTTTCGAATAAAGGACGTGTTATTATATAACAAATATTCATATACAAAAGGCAAATTACGCACACACCAAAATGAAATACACATTAGTGACACACAAGTCAAATAATTAGATTAAGTTAAGAAGCCCACTTCCATCGAGTTAGTCCGTGTTAAAAACATATATAATCACAACAATGAAAGCCAATTTGTGAATGCACATAATACAAGTAGGTAAAACAAAACATGGTGTGAACCAATCACCGAATTGTCGACGTAATAAAAGCGGGGTTGTAAATTGAGCCGTTCACGAAACAAAAAGGGCGGGAAATCGGGAGAGGCCGGGCGGTGGGACGGGAGGGGGACAAACAAAACAAAAACGCATTAGCAACGAATGTAACGACATTGTTATTAGGCGGACTCACCCGTCGAGCTTTGCTCTGATATTTTAGGGCCTTCTTTGTATCCTGTGTGGCAGTTTGGACATAGTCCACAGCGTGCTCTACATGATATTCAATGCGGTCGATCATCTCACCCTGTATCCATAGGATTGTGTTAGCATTAACTACAAGTATTCTATTTAGTTTTTGCTACCATTATAAATACTTCTTATAATCACAGGGGAGTCATCAAAAGTTATGATGTCACGAATGAGTCATAACAGTATGCGTGGGATGTGATGATCAGTTAATTTTAATAAGTATTTCTGCATTAAGACAGTACCCTAAGATTCATAACGAGGATAATATGGAAAAAAGCTTCATTGATGTTATATTACTTAGAGGTATATTGTAAGACAGCATGTTACCTTTTTATTCACAGAACTGCATTTATATTCATAGCATAAAACATGAATAATAAGAAATTTATCATTCGATCTTTACATAAACTGAGCTCTAAACTCTCACTAACTAAATACGATACGGGCGGTATTTTAAAGAATCAAACATCATTAGTAATTAATCATCAAAACGGTTGGATAATCGAATATAGAAGCTTTTTGCCATCACGGATGGTGGAATCCATTTGGAGGAATTCTATAATCTACCAGTATAAAAACAAAATGCGACCGTTTTCGGTCTAGTTGTTATTGATATACATGAGCTTGTATAAAAATACCACCTCCCCATTCTTATTTGATTCTAACATTATAAAAACATCGAAATCACGCGACGAACAAGCCCTCCACAAGTAAATAGAAATAGATCACGTGATTCCAATATTCTAGAAACATCTAGAAACACGTAGCCCCCAACAAATAGTAAGTGATGTATGACCTGACTCTCGACGAGCATGGCCATGTCCATGAACATGTCGTGAAGCTCCCGGATCGACGTCTCGAGCTTGATGATGTCCGCATGTCGCGCCTCTATGTCCGCCAGCGTTTGCTTAGCTTGCTGCGTCTCCATTATAATCTGCAATTGTGTGTCATTGATTGTTATACTATTGCATTGTATATGGAATAATGAAACATTATCAACCAGGCTTTCGTCTGCGGCTTTGCCCGCAGAGTCTGACGAAAGACAGTCCCGGATAGTACCCACAAATTGTTCCCTTTCCTGTGGGATTACCGGGATAAAAACTACCCCGTGTACTTTCTAAGGAATCAACTTTTTTTACTTTTTATTATACATATATTTAGTTTCTAGGGTATTACGTATGATTTTTTTAATTATGAACAGTTTGTTCTAAGCCTCTAAGAGACACATAATTTTGACTATCTGCATTCTCACATGGACAAAATCTGACTTATAAAATTTACCTGATACCCGGATACATTTCCACTAATACTGATAGGGACTATGGTTTAGATTTATGTTAAAAGCGATGAGCTGATGAGAGATATGAGTGATGAGCTTAAATAGCAGCGTTGATAATATGGACCGTTTTAAATGAACGAGATCGCTTCATACTCTCGTTCGTGCAATTAATGCAAATTACTTTAATGTTGATTCACAGACAATATCAATGCAAATGAGATTAATTTTGATTAAACCGTTTCAATAGCGCTCTGTTTAATATGATTGCATCTTATCGTGCACAATCAGATTTGTTTTTGTTTTCCGTTAGCATTATTTTACGTTCGACAACGTCTCGTATCAACATCAACACGTTCTATTTCAAGAAGCAGCCCGAGATAGCTTATCGTGACATGATATGTTAATCAAGCGCAGACTGCAATCAACCTGCGTGTTGGATGAATATATTTTTATTTTATTAAACCCGCCGCTCGTCGCTCGTTTAAAAATTCAATTGCCACGTCCCTCGTCCCTCGTCGGTACATTGGTGACTGGACCAATAATATAATTACTGTCACAAGTTGTTTCAGTGCGGTCTGTTAACTGTATTTGCGTTAATGTGATTGCAAGTGCTGAAAGTCGCGTAATTATGCGCAATTCCATCCGTTTAGTGACGTTACGTGATTACGGTTCGTACATTTACAATAATTGATATGACGTAGTTAGTTACGAGTGTAATATGTTTATGATATAGGTATTTAAGATTTATTAACAAAAATCATCATCGGTTAAAAACGGTTAAATTACCTTTAACTCGAGAAAAAGATTGACCGAGGATAAACATATTTTTTACAAATGAAATAACTCATTCGTAAATTCAATGATATATACTATAATTATGTTCTCTTAAATTGAAATAAATGTAGTCAATTATAATGTTATAATTTACTACTCTATCTCTAAACAGAAAATCTACATATTGTCGAACAAGACTCAGCGTAATTAATACTGTTCAGGAAAATTCCGGACGTAATAACAACCAACCATAACTTTGTATAAAATTACAAGTTGAACAAATTGTTATACTCTACCTTGTAACAAAATCAATGCTAAAATGGTTGGGGTAATTTAAAAAATAAGGACAAGCAACAAGCCCTAATAACAAGGGCAACTATAATAACCTACCAGGTGTCCAAGCGTTTATTATGAGTAACTAAGGGGTCTGTTTTATTACAGCTTTGAAATGATTGGTCTTGCAATAAAAACAGGGGCCTAGTAAATCGTTCAAACATTCATAAATGCGACACTGTAGGCTGTATTGAATAGACAGTCTGAAGAACGTACCCCTTGAGTGAATACAGCCGGGTTGTCCTGCTCCAGCATGGCCTCCAGCTCGTCGTCGGTGGTCGCGCGGCCGGTGATCTCCAGCTGTCGCAGTATCCGGTTTTTGCACCGATCCCGGTAGTCCGTCTGCGTGCGGTTGTACTCCGTCATCACTTCGACGAACTTGCGCGACAGCGTCGAGTGCTGCGTCTTTCTTATCCTCAGGTCCGCTGACGATTTGTTCGAGTGCTCCTCTTGTTCGATGTTCTGCTCTATGTCTGCGGGTTTTGTATGGCCGTGATTGTCGGATGCTTATTATATTGTAGGTATATTACAAGGAATAAAACAAATTAATAAAGAGATCATATAGTAGACAAAGAATTCGCGTTGCATAAATGTGTTTTAAAAAATAATATTGGAGCATTCATAAATAAAAATACAATTTTAAAGGTAAAAATTGACGCGGCATTTAGTTTAAATTGTTACCTATTTTTCGAAAACAAAATTGGTGATAAAAATTATAATGAGACGCCTATTTTATCATCTCGAATAAAAGTGAAAAAGATTTTTCGCGTAAACGGGAACTTGTCCCGGCAATTTTATAAAACGCTCCCTCGAGAGTCTTTTCAAAGACACAGAACATTTTATGTTTTATAAATTTTATAGTCTCGTCTACCTCATAATTTCAAACGAAACGATGGAGCAATGCGCACAAGACCGCTGCGATTCTAGTTTTACAATAGTACAATGAAATACACAATTAAGTGTAGGTGTAAAAAATCACTTACGTTTTAATTTTCCTCTAACTTTGTTGGCAGTTTTCTTGATATCAGCCATGAGATCTTCTAACTCATGCTTTGTCTCTGTAATAATATGTTTTTATATTAGTTTCACAAATAGAAACAATTAGTTAGTACCTCAACTAATTATTAATTAATGAAGTTAGTACACCTTAAATTACATTTTCATAAGTTAGTAGAGTAATTTATTAAACTTTTCTTTATTGTAAAAGCACATTAACATAACCTAGCAAATCGTTGATTAAATCTTTACATTACGTTTCTAATACAGAAAAAAAACAAAAACATTATATTTCTCACTTTTGCCATTATATTACGCTTGAAAAACTAAGGGCAATAAAATTATCAACGTTAATAAGACTCAAAACTTTGATCCTAACTTAAGAATGCCTATTTATCAGACCGTGAAAATCTTAAGTGGGTGACATTAAGAAGATTAAATGATACTTGAAATATTATAATGCTATCGTCAACAACTTTCCTTGAAATTTAATTTGCTTCTCTATAATCGTTTAATGTTAATGATATTTTGTATGAATGAAGTTATGAGAATGCTTCTATCGTTTATTGTAACCGCTCCAGATCAAAATTAATTTTCAAATTATGTATGAATCAGCGATCACAACACCTGCGCAAAATAGTTCGTGGCTACTACTCCTACGGTGCACAATAGTCAGCTTGGATTTTAATTATATTACCCAATAATCAATATATATAAAACTTCTTTTATTAAATTCTTAAAAGGGAACATTCATATCGAAAGCTAATGTCTTCTGTCGTCGTAAAGAAAATTCAAATGCTGAAGCACTCCCTCCACTTCAATAAATCATAACCACGGCGAAGTTATGAATAAAAACGTCCAACAATAAACTTCCCACGCTTCGAGATCGTGTGTGGTAGATCTAATTGCTTGTCTGGCACAGCGATGTGCAATGGACGCAAATATCGCTTTTCGATAAACAATTTCGTCGAACGAACTTTACGCGAATACTGTGTCATTCTTGCATTTTATGTGGGTGTTTTAAAGCTTATACTGTCATTTGTCTAGACAACACCGAGATCTTAAAGTACACAAAGTCATATAAGTCCACTGAAAAGTTACGTTGAGAGTTGCGTTTCTCAGAGGACACAAATTTTATTCGATTTCAGAAAATTTGTTCAAAAATCTTAACTTGTCTTTTATAAGTTCTTCATTTTTCAATTCATAGAAAAAGTTACAGAAATAAAGCTGTAATCAATTCAATTTTCCAGCGCATAATGTTTCGTCAAATTTTCTGTTAGATTGTAAGTTTCGAAAATAAAGCGTGAAACCTTTTTTTCAAGATGGCGGCCGCGAAACTACGGCGGCGACCCCACTAACTTAAAGTTAGACTTCTACTACCCCTACACCTTAATCAAATAAAATTGCGTCCTTTGAAAAACACACGCTAAGATTTTTAAAATGAAACATTTCAATAGAGTAAATCATTTTTCAGGGCATTGTGTGCAGGAGAGAATATTTCTTATATCCTGCAACTTTGTCTTCTTCAGACAACATGATTCTCAAATGCAATTGTCATCAAATTATATTTTTCACCAGCCGATATCATCTAATTCACTTTTCATTATCATCCAGAAATAGAAAACGGACCATTCTTGAGAGCTTGAGTAAACGATGTTACGGAGAAAGTTTTCAAGTAAACAATTACTGCAGATTGCAAGCCACGGTTAGTCCAGCGCAAAGTTAGTCAATTAACTGGAGGCCACAGCCTGATTCGCACTCGGTCGAAGTTGTCTGAGAAATAATCGCCACGATAACAAGTGCCATTTCGGTGCCGCAGGGCGCTCAACAAAGTGATACAATTAGCAGTAAAGTACACTTCGCTCGTATAACTTACGAGGCGACCGCAAGCGTTAGTATATTGGTCACCAATGAAACCGATTCTCCCCAAGTTATATTATGGTGTGTTCCCTTGTAATCAACTTCTTCGACGACATTCAATAAACATCTCTGAGAGTAGGGTAGAACTATTTTACTCGACATAGAAATGTGTAATGTCTTATTACTTCTACCTGATACATTGAATTTAACAAATTTCAAAGTTGATCGTCTTTTAGTCTAATAAAACCTTTACTATACCTACTCATAATTTGAAGAGCTATCGAATTATATTCATATATCATTAGCATATACATATATGTATAAGAAATTCCCGTGGGATCATCATCACTTTAAGAATAACCACACAATAACTAAACTACAAACTTCAAAAATTCACAAATACATAGTTGGATTATAGGAATAAACGTACGACATAAAGGTTTTATTTGAAAAATCACCAACTAACCCACAACAGGCTCTGTTAGCTTGCTTGTACATGTTCAATATGCGGGTTCATTAATTTCACTTACTTTTACTGCAGTGTTACATTTTTAATGTGACACGCAACATTTCATCCATTTTAGGTTACCCTAAATTGGTGTGTGATTTTAATCGACCTATTAGCGACCTCAGGTAACCTATTTGTAAATTATATGGATAAAGAAAGAAATTGACAAAATTATCATATTAAATATGAAATTTATTCAAGCAAAAGTTGTTTTATTTTTTACAGAACACTAACCAATGTAATGTGATAATACAATTCAGAAATAGCTACTTAAATTCATACAACGTGAAAATTGTCAAGAGAAATCTTTGTTGAAGAAAACTTCAGCCATATCAGTTCTAAAT
Organism: Zerene cesonia; assembly: GCF_012273895.1. Lineage (NCBI taxonomy): Eukaryota > Metazoa > Arthropoda > Insecta > Lepidoptera > Pieridae > Zerene > Zerene cesonia. Next base: position 3,308,745 of record NC_052121.1, on the reverse strand, counting down.
CCGTTTGCCAGTGTTTTATTCCAGTTTATCCTACTTTTTATACTCGCAAGACGAAAGTTCAAATAATCTCAACACATAAAACGTGAAAATTCCATTTGGCTCGTACATTGTAGCCGTGCGGCGGTCTTTTCACATGTTCCCCGCCGACTCCCTCGAGAAATGTAATCGTTGACATAATTTCACTGTATGTTTTGTTATGTTTGCCCTTATAACGCTCCAGTTGAAGAATAAACTAAATCCATATTTCTTTTATTTTTTCAGGGTCATGGTTAGTTGCCGTGTCGTATATCGATGTCTTCGTATATTTTAAAGGAAAGGCGTATTTATGTATATATATTATATTCTATAGGAAATTTAATAATAACATTATTTGATTTTAGTAAAATTATTGTTACATGGGTTTCATAATATCGTTTTTGCAAAGACAAAGGCAATTTTTAATTAATGTTAACAATTCTCGTCGGAGAAGCGTTAAAATTTGTTGCAACGAGGTCGAGATTGTACAATAAATGAACAAAATTTTCTTGTACTACAAGGTCGGTATCTAATAACAGTAAAAAGAAACAATGGTAAACATTAAGAAATTGCGAAAAGCCCTTGCCGCACCATTGAGTTTTCATTAGTTCCGTCTAATCCGACGTCGATTTTTGTCTGCTTACTAAGGGTAACAACTGTACTGACCTTTATTTTATCCTCATGAAATAAAAAAAACAGATTTTCCTGGTAACATTTCATGAGTGAAGTTATGTTTCTCCGTGAAGGGTATACGGCAGATGCATTAGATATACATCTGTTTCACTGATAATTTTTCTTTATGGTTGGGCAGGTGATCAGCCAGGCCATGATTTTTCCTTGTCCCCACGGGGAATCGAACCCAGGACCCCTTCGTTCTACGTTTACTGAACACAGGAGGCGGACAAACAGTTAACAGTATTCAAATAATAAAAAAAAAATATCTACCTTTGCGAAAATCCTCAGTCTTAACATTAACAACTAACGAAGTAAACGAACCGGGAATGAGGATCATTTTGATAAATCCAGGATTTGTATTTATAATCGCCTACACAAGAAGTCTGCCTACAATCCGCCCACAGCAACGACAGAACCCTCGTTTTTAGTTATATAGAGTATTAGACACGCCTACAAATTGCCAACTCGTGGGTATAAAGGGCATGATATTAATAGATCGTTGTCAATAGCTGTTTATTTTTGCACGTTGACTTTTAAAGCTTTAACATTTCCAGTTGCTTTATTTTATGAGATGCCTCTATAATTACATTAGCTGCGGATTATATTCGGTACACTTACTTTCATCTGATTGCGGCGCCGATAAAATGGCACTGTGCTTTTTCTTCACCTCTTCGACATTGGCCTGAATCTTATCTATCATCTCCCGTATCTCTTCAACCTGCAAAATAAAAAAAAAACTCAGATTTAGGTTCTGATTTCAATTAGTCGAAAACAAAATGCAGTGTGCACTCCTAGTTATCTCGGTCCTTTTCCTTTTGTTATTCTTTTTTCCATATATCATAAGAATGAGGTGGATTTTAAATAAAATAAATGTATATGATGTATATGCTATTGAGGGAAGGGGTTCTACGTTTTTAAAACTGAGCACAGCAAAAAGAACCGGGACAGTAATTATCTCAAGAGCATGAAAGCGTCACTAAAGAACCCTCAAGATTTTTTACAATGACATAACATAAGAGATAGTTTTAATTGTTTACAAGTTTACTTCATTTATTATTTAACCTCACAATTTTCCAGCCTATGAAAGTTTTCAACTGAATAAAACATTGATTGATTTACTAAAAACTTTATTTTATAGCGTTGACTTTTGAAACACATTTATAAATTAATTAATGAATTGGGTAATTTTATAAAGCATATGTTTATGTGACTAAAACAACTTGTAGCTCTATGTGGACATAGAATAATTTACGATAATCTAAATATAATTTCGGGAAAGCCGAAAAGCCTTGTCTCTGGCAACAATCCAACCACAAAGCAAATGTCCACTTGGTTGTGACTTAGCACTGATTGGTTCAAGAATGTCTTCATCATTTTTGTCTCGTTCAATATCTCATTACTAACTGCTTGTTTCCTTATATAAATTGGTATAAAGTTATTTTATATCACTAAGCCACGTTAAAATTAAATTGTAATAAAATTACAGAGCGAAAATATCGATCTATTGTAATTAAGTAGATACCTATTCGCTGCTGTATAATACGCTTATATGTTCTTCAAGTGCTGATCGTCTAATTGAATTACGACCATGATGTCATTGATCGTGACACATAGTATATTAAATAAGTACAGTATGGAATAAATAATAAACTACCAATTATAATTCATAATATCATAAAGATGAAGGTCAATGATCGGACCGGTTGTCCTGGATAATATCGATAAGTAACCTAATAATCATAGATCTAGAGATATAAGTACTTTACATTAAGAACTCTAAGATTGAGAATGGATGAGTTTGGGACACACCCACTAATTCAGGACAGAGATATGGCATTAGCAAGCTCGTTGTGTAACGATAAAGCTACCTCTGTTCGTAAACGGTACTTTTACTACACAATTATAAGCTGAAGAAGACAATTAACCCATACCAAATACATCATACTAGACACAGGTGAGAAAATACCAAACATTATCTTTTACAAAATACTGAATTTTCCAAATGATATGAACAGTAAAGGGCTATGTGAACTTGGCACCCGACTTAAAAAAAATTCACATTTTTTTGCTCCATTCGATAGATTTAGATATGTAGT
>NC_052121.1:3291056-3304959 GCF_012273895.1 Zerene cesonia | reverse complement strand
CAGTAAAGCTTTCCCTCAGACCAGTGAACTTGAAAGATAACTTGAACTAACAGCGAAATAGGGCTATCGCCTGTGAAATATGGCCGCTCTATGTATGTGTAATTTGTATTTCGTAATCGGTCATTCCTCTAGTTCAGGGTCGCGACGGGTGACGGTTTTGGTTGATCTTTTATTCATCATAATATATCCGAATTAAATTTATTTCTGTTGCTTAGCAATTTAATTGCGGCAATCTTATCATATATACTCATAATAATAGCTTTAATTAGGTGTGATAAATATTAAGAGTTAAGCTAATATCAAGAGTTTGTCACTTTGAACTCGCTAACTTGAGAAATTAACGGAACTAAAAATTCTTTTACGTTGGATATGTATCGCGTACGTGGTCCCGGAGTACTTAATATAAACCAAAGGTGAACCAAATGAGAGGTCAATTGGAATATTTTGAATTATATGATGAAAAGATGACTGACTGTAAATCCGACTATTGCCTACCTCTAGCAATACCATTAACAGTAGGTAAATGTTTTCTCCTTTCTTTGCATTTTATAAGTACTCAATTCATTAATCATAACGTTATATATTATTCTGACCGAACATTAAAGTTCCGTATTCCATCTTTACACAGTAAACGTTTCTTGCATAATTCAATAGTAATCCAATAAAGTAACGCTTAATATAAAAGTAGAAATAAAAATACACTATATACATTGAACATTCTATCATTCAATCAGTCACGACCAATGCATGTCGATGTTAACTCCTAGATCAAAATCTCATCATATGACGACACGAAAAAAGCATCTCTTGACATTTAAATATAGCCTACTATTCCAGTAGCAATATTTGTACCGTTACTCATACTAAACGAGTGACATTTAATATCTGGATCGGATGAAATAGCTAACATAGTCAAGGGTCAATAATGCGATGACGTAACAGCTCTTACGTCTCGACGGGCGTCTCGTCGCCGCCCCGTCGCCATGCATAGGTTGCGTCCTTCATGCAATCGCCTTGCCAACTATTATTCGGGGTTAATGGTAATTTTGCCATAAGCCTGGAAACTTTTAAATAGTCTTGAAGTCGAATAGGAAAGCGAACTAGCTGGCAGCGGTTGAGTCTTATCTAATATATAAAATTCTCGTGTCACAGTTTTCGTTGCCATACTCCTCCGAAACGGCTTGACCGATTTTGATGAAATTTTTTATGCTTATCCGGTATCTATGAGAATCGGCCAACATCTATTTTTCATGCCCCTAAATGATAAGAGTAAGGCAGAACAGCGTTTGCCGGGTGCAGCTAGTATATTGTAAATTGTAAAATAAATGAGCATCAATCATAGACTGGGAAAGTAGTTACGTACGCAAAAGATGATGCTGAAGTTGGGTTTATATATATTTTTTTTTATAAGCCAACACTTCAGAACATCTACAGCTTATTTTAAATAAGCAAATGCTTAAGCATTTTAACAATGAAGATTCATAATCTCGCCACAATAGTTCCTACAACAATTGGTGTATAAATGGGTTAAATAAATTTGCTTCAGTGAATAAAATGCTAAATTCCCACAAACCGTAATGTTTGGCCAGTAGCCACATATACATAGTACACTGAGCGGCGTTTGTCGCTGTAATATTCTAGCACACAGCATGCAAATGAATTGCGGGACCGTGATGAATAGCAAACAAACTGAATGCACAAGTCAAAAGCTGTCACGTCATGTATTAAATGAAGCATTAAATCAAATATTATAACGTGTTAACGATGTGTGGGAAATTATAAAGACACACCTACAGGAACATAACAAAACAAAATGGGTAACACATGAAGCTTAGCGGAGAGAATCTTAGAAAGATATTTTAGCTAATCGTAACCCGACATAAAAAGTTTGACAATGAAGTTCTTAGATTAGGGATACTGATTATTAAGTTATTGCTTGTTGGTAAATTCAATTTCCTTCCGACTTTACCCCGACCCACCCTTTCACCCAATTACGGGTCGGAAACGCAGCGCGTGTTCGTGACGCGCGAACTGTAGTCTCAATGATGCCTACGCCTACGAGTTCAAGATTTTTTAACAAAGGAAAGATGAAATATTTTATTAATCTTGCTAAGATAATATTATGTATTCACAACGTTTGATAAAAGAATGTGAGCTTTACGGAAGAGTGTCTTAAATTTAATTGGATGTTAAATAAACTAACACACATTCATTATTGAAAATGTCTAATGACATCATGGTGTAATGTAGGTAAAGCACGCTTCGGCACGAATTGGGCTAGTCCGCACCGGGGAAAGGAATGGGGAACACAGCAGCCCTCCATCTGCAAATGTTCATGAACAGTGGTGGTCGCTTACCATCAGGGGAAACCACCAGCTCAGTTGCCCACTATTACATAAAAAATCTATTTTAAGCCAGTTAAATGACTAAATAAAACTTATTTAAATGAACGTTCTTTCGTTCATTAGTACTGTAGATGAAAGAGAAATTTTAAAATATAACTTATGGACCTATTCATTTTCTTAAGTATGTAGCAACAAAAAAAATTTGTCTGTCCCCAGATTTTGTCGACTAAAGAAAAGTAGGACCCTCGATTCATAAGAAATTCAACCTAAAAATGTCTAGATGAAATTTGTCAGATTTTTATGATACTCAGCACTCTCAACATCGACAGATAAGTAGGTATAGGAGGTATCTTTCCATAAATTAATCGATAGTGCTTTATAGTCTTGTTTTACATATACATAAAAATTAATAAACAATTCTAGACATTATCCAACACAATGAAAGGGCAGTACACATATTGCCTGCTTACTACCTACTTAAAGAGTAAAAAATTCCACCTCTATAAATTTCTACTTGAAAAAAAAATGAGTATAATAATAATTTCATAACCAACAAATGCTATTGATCTATTGTTACAAAGTGGGAAATAGTTCACGTATTATAAAATGTGTCGATTCAGGCTGAGTCGACAATACAACTGGGAAAAGAATAGAGAGCAACAAGCTGACACGTTGTAATGGAACTAAAATAAACTCAACTGTACCTGGGACACAGTTGAACAAAAAAAAATCGAGCTCAGTAGTTTAGCAATTCGCCGTTGTATTTATCGTGACGTCATTAATTCACACCTGATTCATTGGTGATAATAATATACGTTGCCGTAGGTCATTCTACCAATGAATCAACTGTTGCAGGAAAAAAATTAATAAAATCCATTAATCGAGGATTTGATACGGCGAATGATTTTTAGTCGACACATTGGCATTATGAAAAAAGTAAGATTCAATTAAGTTACTTAATACACTAAACAATTCTCTTTAGTAATAGTAGAATGTAAAAAAACAGGCGTTAGTATTGCAGAGACTACACCTAAGTGAATCTGTTGCCAGGCCCACTAATTGACCTATAGTCCATCTTGTCGAGACAAAGGAAGAAAACAAACTATTGGGACATATTTATATAATATGTATGTCTTCGAAGTTGGCCTTGTTGGCCTTCCTGCAATATTATACATGCAAGAGTTTGTTTGTCTATCGTGCACGTGGCAACGGAGCGTTATATGCGATTTAATGATAGGAAAAGCTGCGGGCACGGGGAACTGTGCGAGGAAAAACCCCGATTCTGTCTGTTTTCCTTTGACTACACAGGCAAAGCCGCTAGAGAACAGCTTCACATAACTTTACCAATATTTACTCGGGAAAGTCTTTGTGAATAAGTTCACGAAACCAAGTTGTCCCTTAGGAAAAATCTATTAGTCATCACATTTTTATCAGCAAAATCCGTATTGTACACGTGTTGCTTACATTTTTACGATAGTGGTTGACCGTTCCACAATATTATTGATAAAGCTGCCAGCCATTGTGACGAGGCAATGTTTTATCAGTCAACTCAAATACCACATACAATAATTATGAGTTCAATATAAACACACTTTTTCAATTTTCAAACGTTACAATCCAAGGCACTTGAAACATATTTCAGGAGCAAAATTAAATCGAAATTTATGTAGGTCATAAATTTTGTTATACCAATTTTTACGTGTAATAGTTTTCGATTTTTCCACTGCATATATTAAATATACAACCTATCATTTGTTTTATTATTAATTAATTTAACGGTACTAATGTTACAGGAATACCATTGCTGGTACTTACATGTAGGTATTTTGCGTATACTCATATTTTTTTCTACTACAGAATGAAGTTTTTCTAAAATTCAGAAAAAAAAAACTTTTATGAAATACGCTTCAATCTCGAGGCTAGAAATGCAGCGCTTATTCAATTTCACAAAACAGCTCAGCGATAATGATCACTTTTAGATAACTTTGAACCGTGATCGTAACCTTTTCCAATGGCTGAAGTCACTTGAAAATATACCTCTAATTTTCATCACAGACTACCAAATTTTTATACGCAATTATTACTTATAAACCTCTTCAAATAGTTTAATTTATATTTTATATAAATTGAACTATTTGAATAACTATTGTTTACATAATTATTATCTCGATTAAAATAGAGGCTTAAGCTATAAGTTATAAGCTATAAGCTTAAGGCTATAAGCTTTTAATCTCATATTCTGAATTAGTTCGTCGCCAAGTTTACGTAAGATGATATCAACACAAAATCGTTATTCTGCGCCTAAAAGCTAAAAGCTTTTATACAATTCTCTGTAAAACTGTTGGGTTACCGTTTCAATAAAATAATCATTTCAGAGTGAATTCGTCCAGTTTTATCATGTGGATAAAAAACGCTATACTGTCGGGTGAAAGAGCACAATTAAAGATAGGAAACCGCCATTTTTCAAAGCTAGAAACAACGTTGAATTTAATAACGGCGGAAATTATTGCTCCTCATCTCCGTAGTAATATGTAAATGTGGTATAGGCAAGACGTGAAATATACAAAATATTTCAAATTATAATACATTATTTTCCATGATGTGTACAGAGGATGCTCATGGCAACACGTTAGATAAGTCCGCACAGAAAGGTAGTCGGTATTACGACGCGGTACGTCGATACATAATCCGCAGTCAAACACCAGTGTAACTGCCTGTGTACTTCAAACACTCACGATAGAACCCTTCTGTCGAGGTTTGCAATCAATACCGACATAAACTCATATATATATAACTCACGATATTACCTAAATAGGGCTAGATGACTTCAACAATTTATTATATATAAAATTGTAATAAAGATTACTCTCATTTTATTTTCGGATAATCAATGAAAGCCCATTTATTAATAAATGGTAAAAATGAGTAATATAAATGGTACGTACTAGTTAGTACCTACAAATTGCCTTCAAGCTAGAATATCTTTAATATATAAAATTCTCGTGTCACAGTTTTCGTTGCCATACTCCTCCGAAACGACTTGACCGATTCCTCTGAAATTTGGTAAGCATATTGGGTAGGTCTGAGAATCGGCTAACATCTATTTTTCATACCACTAAACGATAAGAGTAAGGCAGAACAGCGTTTGCCGGGTGCAGCTAGTTATATATATATATTTTTGCAACCACTTCATTTACTGAAGAACACAGGTGTAGAGAAGCAGTTGTTATATTTAGTACGCACCTCACTGAAGAATTCATCCATGTAGCCGCCTTCAACGGGGACGTTAACATCGTCTGGCCCGACATCGTCGTCATCACTTTGCGCCTACATGAAACAACAGAAAATTTACTATTAGCGATATCATATACGAATACTTAACATAAACACACATAAGTTACATAAATTTAAATACAAAACAGTTGTACACTTAGAATACATTTACTGATTACCAATATACAATACTATAAAAAAATATATCAAATTCAACACAACAAAATGCTTTTCATGGAATCTTTCCCATCTACATGTTTGACAAACAGACTGATCATGGAATTACAAATTACATATCGCAGACATATTGTTATATAAAATAAAATCCATCATTTTGGACGTGAACTAAAGATCAATTTCACACGCAAAACTTGACATCGAATAGCTCACGTAAAGCAAAATTGAATCCACTTAGCTGAGGCGAGCTAGCCATTATTCAATTTATGCGGGCAGTTCCCGTCCCCACAAAGACCCTACGATCCGGATATACTGGGCTAGGCGTTCACATAAAGCGAAAACTTCGTGTGAGAGAGAATATGCAAGAGTATCAAGACTGCTTGTTGGAAGAAGATTACTACGTAACCTAACATAGCTGACCTTATTTTTACGTCATATATCGTACATTTATTCCTGCGCTCGCTTTTCTGTGTATCTGTCTGAGTTTGTATGTGCTTTTTTTAGTTATGTCCATTTTGAACACGTTCTGCTTAAATAAACAATCTATTCGTTTTATATGTCCACTAATACATAAGAAGGTTTAACAAAGAATCATTGTGGTCTATCCAGAATTATTACCTAATTTTAATTGCATTAATTTGAATAGACCATAGAAATCAAATAGAACGTAGAAATCAAGAGTATACCATACAACAATTAAGTCATTTATCACAATCGCTCTCCGTCACGGCGTTTACTATTTTGTCCCTTGGCGTGCGTAAAAAGCGAATGCAGTGCGGGCAGTCTTTGTTACAGCGAACGTTTGTATGTGGGTCACGGCAATGCCTCTCGTACCGCCATTATAGTACAACCGTTTCATCTCCGGGGAATACTCAGACACATACTCATTTACTTAATGTATTTATTTTTAGGTTAGTGATTTAAAAACAGACGACATGTAAATGGATTATATAAAACTTGGAATTAAATTTTTATAAAAGTGTATTTTAGCGTATCTTATTATTTTGTTTCTGTAAAATGTACTCCATCCCGTTATTATAACTTAAGAATAAAGACAATATGAAAAGTTTTATTAAATGACCAAGATCTTGGATTATTTATACCCAATGAAGTTTTACCTGAATATAAATCATTGATCTATAGTCTAAACAATAGTAACGTCTGGTTCGATTCAAGCAAGTCGTAAGTATCGATACATAATTCACGAGAGCACAAGAAAGGTTTAGCCGAAAATAATGGAGGATATAACACGCCTCAGGGCAATGTCATATCAGCACATTCACTAACGGAATCAGTAAACAGGCTGCGAGCTGAATATAGAATGACATTCATAAAGATGTGACCCTATCGCTACGGAGATTGCCATCGCCTATCTAAAACATGATGCGTATGGTGACTGATATGTTATCATATTTTTAAAGTTTTATAAAGTGATCCCAGCGATTTATTTGTTTTTTATTTATTTTTTGTTATCTCAAGTTAAGGAAGTTTTTGTAATGTAGACCGATAAAATGTCAATACAGATTTTTTTTATTAAGCTGAATGACCTTAAAAATACCAACAACCCGGTAATTTATTTCTTCAATATATCATAATCTATGCACGTATACGATATACAATTTCAATACGTCCATCGAAACATCGAATTTTATGATAAAACAGATGACGCAACCTCTTCAATTTGCCCGATAGATGACGTAAACGTTCCACCCAAATGAAATTGATAAAAGTTTTCAATCCCATGAGCATCATTGGAATAGTCGTTTTAATAGACGTCGGACAGATTTTATTCCCTTGGCGTTTAAAAATCAAGATGCAATCAAGAAATGCAGCAAAATGTAATTATTATTTTAATAAATATAAATATAATATAATTATTTATATGAATTCTGAAAAACCTTTTCTGCTGACCGTCTATAGACTTGCAGAAAAAGCAAAATAAATGAAGATATCTATTATACTTTAATAACAGCATTTGTTATGAAAAATCATTAACAATAAGGTTCGTCAGGTGAGCTACCAATGCGGAAAGTCAGGGCCATTAGTTACCGGTGAGTAAAGCCCAAGGTAAAGAGCCAATTATTGCGCAATTAGATATCATTAGACTTCATTAACAATTTCGCAGCAAACATTCATTCATCGATTGTGTTTGTCAATGTTCATCTCCTGATAGATGTATAAACGCCTCGTAGTACGCGATACTACAATTCTACTAATAAAATCGTGAAAGTTTGTAAAATATACGGATGTATTATTACTTTCACGCAAGAATAGCTGATTAGAGATAGATATAGTCTGGATAGACTACTTTATACTCGTGTTCCACAGTGACACCGCTACTTCAAGCAAGTATACTGCTTAACATATAAATTTAGAGTAAAATTTACTTATAACATAAGGACATTAAAATCATCTGTTGTATTTTTTTTTAATAACTCTCGTCGAAAACACTACTAATGTTCTGAAAGGCAATTCGATTCCTTATTCTGGGCACGTATTTCAATCGAGCAAGTTCCGCCACTAGTATTGGCTGTCGACGGGGGCGAAAACTTCAGCCGAACTAAAATATCGAGCACTCAATGAGTTCCAAACATCCCGACACTTCAAACACTCAGAACTAATTTGGTACATTAACAATTATTTACTGACTAGGAAGTTGGCGTTCGACATCTCGATCGTACTTTGTTGAAATATTACAATTTTAGTGATGTGCTTGTTTAATAATATATGTAGTTGACCGGAATAGAAAACACATCCTTTGTAAGGTTTTTGGCGTTGTACCAAACATCGAGTAAATCCATAATTTTCCGTCTAATAGAAAGTAGGAAGAAGGAGATACCTATTTTCTCACATAATTTTCACATTTCATTTCCAGTACAATTACATGAGGTCATAGAACAGCATCAACCGTGTGCGTGATGTGTCGCACACGAAATGGGATTGAGCATTTAAACCCCGAACGTATGTTTCAATTAAACGAGGAGATTCCACGGATGTCGAATACGAAATCACAAATTGAGTGTTCCCAATTGTGTTGACATGATTAAAGCGAGCTTTATGTACAATACGATTCGACTCCTTTACATTTGACGATTAAATATTATAAACAACACTTAGGGTAATAAGAACATACGTATCCAAGAAAAAAAGCCATAGATTTGATTTTAAATTAAGAATCATCGTTAATTAAAATCTAAAATTCTTCACCTTACCGAGAGTCAGAAAATTTTCAACAATGAAATACAATTTCATAATGAAGAATATTTATTATCTACAAAAAAGATCACCAACGTTACTGGAAAAGTTTTTTTTTTATCGCCTAGCAGGCAAACGAGCAAACCTGATGGAAAGTGACGCCCGCCGCCCATAAGCACTTGCGATGTTAGTATGTTATTAGAATGTTGTTAGAATGCCGACAATTTCCTTTTAAGAATCACGTCAATGGTTCAAAAAAAAAGCAATCGAATTGAGAACCTCTTTGATTTTTGGAAACGGTTAACAAAAATGCTAACTTGACTCATTATCAAACAACCATTTATAACAGAGCAGTCTTAAACAGAATTGCACAATTTACACACAGCGATCGGAGAGCATTCGTAGTTTCCATCGTTAGAGACACAAACGGCGGCGCTGTTACACATTTAGTTCTTCACAAATAGAGAATACGAGAGCAAAGGAAACAATACTCGATAGCGGTTCAGACAATAATGGTATTAAACGGATGTAGGTCAGTTTAAGCGGGATTTTAAAATCTCTACATAATTACAGAGTCGCGACGCGTGGGATAATATAAAAGCACCCTCAGCAAATTTAACTCGGTCAATTTATTCTTTTCGAAATTTCCCCGTTAATTTTAAGAAATAGGTCAGATGAGAAACAAAACTGAGGAGTCCACGCTTAAGTCTGTTCTCGGCAAAGACAATGACTACTCTATAGCTCCATAATACAGATTACCTCCTTGAAAGAAAAATGCAGTACATATTTCTGAGCACAACCTTTATAGTTTCATGAAAATAGAAAAACCGAGATATTATGAAAATTGCCAAATACAGATAGATGTTGACGAAATTTTTAAAAATAATTTAAGTTGCAGAACATAACCAAACGACCCAGGGTGCAACATAAAATTCGGAGTAATGATAGACCTCGTTAGCTGAAGTAAGTACCTACAGGTTGAGATGGCTGTTCATTAAAACATTACGCTCATTTGGAACACTACGTATTCGTACATTCGCGTCCGTAGAAACGGCCAATTATATAAATGTACTAGATGAACCGGCGAACTTAGTATCACCTTTTTATATTTGGGAAAATAATTTCCGCAACATAACGAACATTTGAAAATATCAAAATCAGCTGCGCGGTTCTCGGGTTTAAAGCAAACAAACAGCAATTGATTTTCATATATACGTATATTGAAAGGTATGTATGTAACGCTCAAATATCGAACTCTCAAAAAATAGCTCACAACGTGTTGTAATCACAGTAAAAGATCAACATCACGATGTTCGTGTTATGGCCCATATCATAGAATCATAAAATATACAGACACATTATATTTATGTAGGTGTATGTAGGTGTGTGTACCAATATACAGCCACGTGGATAACTTTGTCAGTTTGGTAAGTAACCTAACGGAATAATAGAAAAATCCAAGTACAAAGCTTGTTTCTATTAAAATAATGTTATTGCTTCTGTATTACCTAAACAATGGAATGAAATGAAATTCTATATTGCTCATAAGAACAAACAAGCAAGCATAATTTATATTAAACCTCGACCTCACGATTGTACGGCCGAACAAAAGGTATTATGTTAAAGTACGAGTATATGTTTAACTAGTGATCCGCTCCGGCTTCACCCGTAGTAGGTACATAATGTATAGCCTAAAGATCTTAAGGACGGTGACTGAAGTTTAAAATCGACCGAAAAGTTACTGATATAAGCGCGTTGAAACAAAAATCTCTTCAGCTTAATAATAAATGTAGGACTAGGTTGTAGATAGATATATGTAGTTAGCTACTTGTGATGCTATGTAGTAAGGAGGTAGTATCTATCTATTATCAACTATCATAGACTTGGTTGACACTGCCTTCATATAAATTAGTGAGTAGCGTTTATAGTAATTAATAATTATATTAATTTATTTTTCGCTTTCAAGTGGTTTTGAAGTAGATTTTTAATTACTTATTTGAACCTATATAGAGCAAAAAAAAATATATACGAAATATAGGCAATACATTTAATAGTACAGCGTTACATCTTTATCTTGCCTGTGTTGTTCAGCATTAAGGAGTTTTAGTAGCCATGACGTGAGGAAATTTAAAACAGGCTTTTATGATTGAATCAAATTACAAAACTTCATGTTTTTGCTGTTAACAGTTGAAAAGTTCACTCACTCGAAGCCAAACCTGGGTGCAGCAGCAATGTTACGATGGAGACAACAAATATATTATTTTGTAATCAATCCATTCACAAAATATTGTGTCTTAGCTCTTCGCCATTGAGGAATTCCATTTTCCACCTCCTGACTCCATTATCACATAAATACCATATGAGGAAATCTTACTGAAGTTACATGTATGCAAAATTTGATGATTTTATTTCACTGTGAATTAGGTGGCTTTTCCTCGATTTTCCTGAGTTTCCATTATCAGATCCCGACTTGATGATAATGGGACCACCTCCAGAGTATACTTTTTCGCATTAAATGAACATTTCTTAAGTCGGTATCACTACATAGTATAAAACAAAGTCGCTTTCTCTGTCCCTATATGGCTGTTGTATGCTTAAATTTTTTTTTTATGTCATAGCGGTCAGCTGAGTTGGTGGTTCGCCTGATGGTAAGCGATCACCACCGCCCATAAACATTCACAAAGGTAGTAAGTACCTCTGTGAATGCGCTGCCCGCTTTTATGGGGTAAGGGAAAAGGAAAGGATTAACGACTGGAAAGAAGGAATGGACTGGGACGGGTGAGGAAAAGGAAACGGGCCTAAAATCTTTTAAACTACCCAAAGGATTTTGATAGCGCTTTTTTTTTAATAAATAGAGTGATACAAGAGGAAGGTTTATATATGTTTTATAACATCTATTAAATTACTACGAATTAACGCTTACGAAGCCGCGGGAGGAAGCTAGTATAAAATGTATGCTTCCCGAACGCGGCTTCGCCCCGGTAGTTTGACGGAATTTCCACAGAAATTTGAAAAATAAAAAGTAGCCTATATTACTCCTTAAGCTTCCAACTATCCTTCATACATACAAAATTAGATAATTAAATCGCCTCGTTAAGACGGACAAAAAATAAACCCACCATAACATTTTCGCATTTACAATATTAATAAGGATTGTCATGATCGCATCAAACATTTATACCTACGTTACTAATAGCTTGTTTTAGTGATTAGAAGCAAATAAATTGTTCGGTGGGGTTAAGCGTGGAACGTGGTCCGCCTCCCAAAGGATCATTATTTATGAGCCGACACACAAGAACGCTCTGAATCAATATTTGGGAGCTCTAATGTTCAATAAATTATTACGCTGTTTGAGATTTTGTTGAATAAGAAAAATTCCAGCCTTATTTTCTTTGACTTTTTCTTCTTTTATTTGGCGTTTTTATTTACTTCGATATTATAATATTTTTAAGAAGTCACAATATGTTTGTACATCGTTAGTCTTTAGTCATATCTTAAAGTTTATGATTATCCGTGTTCTTATTTATATTTTGTATCATGACGCAAAAGTTACCAAAGTGAAATACATAAATAATCTAATGTAAAGTTTTCTAATAAAAAAAATTCTTTATTTTTTATCACAAAAATTTGTAGCTTTTATATTCCAATTTCCAGCCCAAAGGATGTGAACACTCATCATCACCAACCCACATTGTCAAATGAAGGTCGATGGCCTTCGTTCGACATCATAATTTAATCGACGGTCTAATGGAAGTTCAATTAAAACAATTGAGACCAAATTTTTAAAGACCGTAAGTACATAATAGGACTAAAGACAATTAAATAATAATTATTACTATTTGTTACATTACCACACTGTTACCTAATTCATTAATTGAGTTACATTTTCTCAAACCACCTGGACGGCCGCGATCATTATCTCTCACGTTATGTGAGGGTATAGTTAATTATAGGATTGTTCACATAAGATTATGTAGGGTTTACCTACTACACGCAAGCTCAATTTGTTTAATCTTTAGTTCAATTTAATTAAAGTTAAAATTACAACACGGGTTCAATTAAATTTAAAATAATACAAAAAAGAAAAATAATGAAATGTGAAAATAAATATCCTAGGATTTAATTAGGTCACCAAGTTACTTGCATGTTTAACAAATTTAAAATACAAACGAACGAACCCGCGGCTATATGTTATGGCACAGTGCCCAGTAGATACTATCAAAAGTCAAAATTCGTCGTCAAAAAGAACAAAAAAAAAACCTCACACTCTTCCACGTTTATAATACCTATGAGTAGGTTTGGTAAAATGTTGTATATCCACAATCACATAACAGCTATTATAGTTGTGACTTCTTAATATGCATAACTACATCTCGAGTCTAGAAGGTTCCTTTGTTCCAAAAAATTCAGATGCTTTTTATAATCATCATAATATGTAAACAGTCATCATTAAAATCAATTTAATATATAATAAGCCTTGCTATATGCTTACTTTATATATATTTATAGATATTGAGAAAATATCACAATGGGTGGATCTTGCAGGGAAGCTTAAAATTGTGCGAGATTGGGACTAAACCGTAATACAAACAGCTTATGGCAAGAAACGCGCAGTAACAAATAGGTATTGAGGACGAAACAGGTGGAACGCTGCGGCAAGAATTACATAACAACCGCTTCGTGGTTTGATATTAATTCGCAAACTGTTTGCTCTATGGAAGCTGAACGTTGGTAATGATTTTTATCCTGGATAAAATTTATAGTCAAACAATTTATGTTTCAGTCACTTCCTCCAGCTTGAAAATTTATCAGATTATTGTTAACCAGAGCTCGAGGCTTAACTACCTAGTCTTGCCATAAATATTGTAATAAAGAAAAAAGAAAATTGTTAACTGCAAATAACATTTATTACT
>NC_052121.1:3254372-3290056 GCF_012273895.1 Zerene cesonia | reverse complement strand
ACAGATTCGAAATTCAAATGTAATATTTTTTTATAATTAAGTGTAACAGTATTTATGGCCAGACTAAGTATAAATTTTCAAGCAAATAGAGGACAATAAATGACAATGACAGGTCATAAATAGGATATTTTCTTCCGGGCTAACATTTTTTAATAAGGAGGATCATGCATTATATATTTTTTGGATTGTCTCACTAAGAAAACTGTATTATCGTACGATTTCGAGAGCATTAATCTGTTCGTGATTGGACACTGAAGAAATCAATATTCTCACATTTTGTTCATATTTTAATATTTTTATTCTACGTATTCAATGTTTTCATTCTAGGTAAATAAAAAATATTATCCACACTTATACTCATAAAAATACCAACAGTTTATTACTAGAAAAGACGAGCAAATATAAATACATTTTATTCTTATTCTTGGCCGATATGAATAGAGCGTTAGTCGTTTGTTTGTTGGTTTATTGTTTACTAATTGATGCTAGGGTGAAAATGTATGGACCCTTTAACCTTTTGTTCTTTTAAACGTCCGCTTATGAAACGTTAAATGCACAGCGTTTTAGTGCCTTTTGGCTATT
Source organism: Zerene cesonia (assembly GCF_012273895.1). Lineage (NCBI taxonomy): Eukaryota > Metazoa > Arthropoda > Insecta > Lepidoptera > Pieridae > Zerene > Zerene cesonia. The sequence goes on along the minus strand of NC_052121.1, from coordinate 3,289,474 downwards.
TATGCACTTCCGACAACAGCCCTAATATAGTAACCTCGTTTACATTTTTCTATAGCCTGTAATAATTTGACTGGACAATAGTTAGACGTATAGATGAAAACTATTTCACGAATGCGTTCGTGACCGTAACTACTAAAAACTTACTGATTACTTTAAAAAAATAGCTTAGTATGTGTATGGGGCAGTAAGGAAATAATTTTTTTTATTTTCACATTAGTCACACTAGATAATACAGAGATCAGAAATAACATAACCAACCTATGTTATAATTTATGTTACATTTTACACATCTCAATGCAATGACAACCATTATTGGCACATTTTAACGAATCCTTTCGTTCCTACTAAAGTAAAAACGAGCATAATATGGAGATTCGTAAGAAAATTCCAAACAGAGGATTAAATCAATTCAAGCATTGCATAACTCGCGACGGTATGACTTATATTGAATCAGCATGCAACTCATTCCAAAATTGGAGCTGGCAGGAAATACAAACATACGTACAACGCGGCGCTTGACGCGTTTTACGTGTATACGACTATCAAAATTGACTGGGAACCGAGCATATTTCCGATGCGACTAACACCACATGCCACCCTGGTTTCTAGTTAATATACAATATTAATGCTAGTCCTAGAGTGAAGAATGTAGACAAATGTCTTGGTCACGATCGATTCTTAAATATAGATATAATAATAATGCGTATTTAATATTTATCAGTCATTACACATACCACTAGGTTATATGTTTACACACATAACAGAACATAAAAAAATCCTTCTTTAAAATATATTAAATAAATCATAATGCTCGTAACAACAAAAAAAATAATTAAAATTGCGTTTTGCTTAGACTGGTATTCGATTTTAATAAATTACAATCGACTTTAATTCCATCAACTTACTACGAGTAATAATCGATTTATACGTGTATTATGAGTATACAGCAGTTTCATTTATTCAAATCATACAAAAGTACCGATTATTTTGATAACATCGTGAATCAACGGACTCCATAATCGAATAACCTTGGGTGAAATAGCTGGTTGAGAGATTAATTTTGGAATGCTGCCAATGTGCAATAACAATAAAAGTAACATACTAATTAATGTGAAAGATTGTACATAATGATAACAAGGAACGCTAACTTCCAAATCCGAAATAAAAGCGCGGACTTTACACATCGAGTCCATATTATCAACTATTTACAACTCCTACTGACTAGGTAAGTCTAATACGAAAAATTAAGGGATGACGTCTTACTGTATACGGTGGAATAAAAATGTGCCTTCACTAAATTCTTACAAGACACAATAAAAGTTTTGTCGTCTTTATTACTATGACATTTACAGGAATGCCATTTCTGTGAATTATTCAAGTCATTGTTTTCGATTTTATTATGATTGTCGTTTTGTGGAAAAATTATAACAATCTTTAATATATCTCAAGAAAGACGAATAATGTCGTCAAATTTACTTGAAAAGACTTGGGATTTCCAATATTTACAGAGCTTGGCTTGAGAGTACATAAGTGAAAAGTCACAAATTTTCAATTGTCAAGACTCTTTTTTTAAATGCTAGTTATGCTAGTTTAGGCACATGAAACATTGTATTCCTCCCTATATATGACGCCATTTTAGAATGGTATGATTTTGAAACTCAAAAAGATGAATGAAACTTCAATGTTATGAAAAAGCAAATAGTAGGGTTCATCTTTGTGTCATTAAAATAAAGAAACGAGTAGATTAAAATTTTCAAATGTTGTCAATTGTATTTAATAAGAATTGATTAATCATCACAATATCCAAAAGACCAATAGTTTGAATCCTATTTTCTACGATTTCGTTTATTTATATCAATAATATAAATACACGAAATCCTACAATACTTGCAAAGTTGAATCAAATTAAGTAAACCTAGAGCTGAATGATAGTAAAATAAAATCGATTACTTTCTAACAAAAATATATATAAAAACTTAATTTCTTTGCATGTGCATACTCGCGTGCATTACTGTACTAACATAATCACTGATAATACAACCAGATAACATAAGTATAGCAATAACATAAATTTTAAAACATACTACAACTGTTGCCATACCTTAGCACATTCGGTTTACGTTATCTGAAAGTTATAGGTACACAATATATCGCTTGTAACAATTACATTATAAAATTATGTTACGAACGCGATAAATTTATTATTCTATTTTGACATGTACATATATGTATATGTACACTGATGACGCAGTTAATATTTCTGGTTATGCTTTGTTGCGGATCGCGTCTCTCTTGGGTTTTACTCAGACGCGAATAAAATTTTATTATTTCATATCGCCGGTTTTTCACGCGAATTCGAAATTGGAAAACTAAATATTTATACGTATTAAGTATATTAAAATCTCAAATAGATGTTTAACATTCAATCATAATGTTTTTAGATTATATTATTGAACTATTACTATATTATAGAGCCTTACCATTAAGCATTACCTTACAATATCACACAACTTTGATATGTTTACTCATAACTTTTGACGCGCGTTTAAATCGGTTTATACATTTCAACCCTATTTATTTAATTAAAAATATATGAAGTGAACTGAAAACAGCCAAATGTTTTTTTTTTTCTTTTACTAAACACAACCATTACATCAAATGGACGATACACGATGCGTGTTCTATTAATAAAGGCAGCGTAAGACGTGAATCAGCTGATGCAAATGCATATAAAGGGGCGCATTGACAATAGCCTCTATTCAAAACGCTTCCCTAACACTTTTCAATCTTCATAATAGAGTACTTCATAATAAAGGAAGATTCGATTTAAAGTCTCCTATCGTCTAGTAGGTACGTTGCATCACAACCGATATAAAAAAGAAAAGAAAAGATTTACACAACGTTAAGATAATATGAGGTAGGTAACTTTCGTTTTCTGTGAAATATTATTCTGATTAAAAAAATATGTACATAATACGCATATTGCATGTAATTGCATAAATTGGTATACGAATTAAACTACCACGGAAGAATTATTACTATAGAGGATTCAAGATATAAGTATGCTTTTGAAATTATTTATTTCATTAGGAGTATTACATGGTGCAGTGTATTTAGGAAAGGTGCTGCTATTGCAATACCTGCAAAAGGTTGCTTATGTATGTATTTATATAAACCATTGCGAAAAACAATGTATTTATGTAAATGAAAACACTTGGAAGAATTTAGATGCAATCAGATAAAGTTGAGGGGAGGAAAGTTGTTGTTTCTTAGATAACAAAATTGCGCAGGAAAAATTTCAATACTTAGCAAACTTTATGTAACTTTATTTTTAACGCAAATCTCAAGAAAAGTGGGAATATTTTTCAAGCAAACTTTACAACCATCAATGTGATTCTTTTGTTATTATATTGTTACGCTTAGCGGGTTTCAATTTGCAAAAACATTAAATTATATTGAAGCAATTTTATCACAATAACAAGCACGTATATTATAGTATAGCGAAATTTTCGCAGATATCTTTTGTTAAAGAAATTACCAAGACGGATAATAATTTTAGATCAATTTTAAATAAGGGAAAACAAGTATTTTTAATCAAAAATCTAGACCACCTTCAAAGTTTCGTAACCAAATTTGAATGGGATCACATGGTAAGCACCAACTTTCTAATAAAATATGAATCATAAAAATCGTTTCACGCAATAAAAACTTGGGTAACAAACAAAAAAACATTCGAATTGATAAGCTTCTCCCCTTATGGAATTCAGTTGAAAATACAATTATGCACATTATTTTTCAGCGATAAATTGTACGTAAATATGAATTATTTATTTCTTTTTAATTAAATTGATAAAACTATTTACCTGCGTAACATTCAATAACATTTTACCTACAGCAACGTAAGAATTCAGAAAGAGCCAAATGATCTACCTAAATGTAGTAAATGTGGCGATTTTTGTATGGTTACATTGTTATAATATTTCAGGGTAACGAGACTTCATTCTGTAGTGCTTAAATTACACACGGTCTACGAAACACACGCCATGTAACATGGATATCTTGTACATATATGCGTGACCCATACGAGAACAGTCCATCCTTCAAAGTCCTTTTTAGGTTTACATTATTATTCTCCTTTCCACTAATACTCGATCTATTATTTTATTGCATACTTTCGTAAATTTTGCTTTTACCGAATTAATAAATTTTTATTATTCCACGTTCATTATTTTCGTGCTATTTTCGTTAATTTTCTCAAGACAATTGATAATTCGTTAATCTTTATCATTATTGATTTTGTATGTCTATAAATCTATGAATTACCTACATATGGTATTAGGATATTGAAGAATTTAAAACAAAATTAAGGAACCATTGTTCTCATAGTTTTAGTCACTATACACTGGTAGTACTCAGAATTAAATAACCATGTTATAATAATTTAACAACATAGACCAAATTCCGACCTTGATATAGGTCGTTGCAACGTTACAAAAAGGATTCAGAGTAACTGTCTTACCATGGCTCATTTACAGTACATATATATAGTTATACCACACGGATTGTTTTTTATTTATAAACAAAAAAGCACGTTTAAAAATATTCATGAACCAGCTATGACGGCGGTTTAATGAGTCAACTTGACGAAGGCCGTGCACCGGATGCTGGCACCGTCAACTGATAAACCTTATCAAACCACTGATGGCAATTACTTGGGCTTATGCCATTTTCCAATTCAGGTCCAAAATATTCGATTAATGTTCCTACACGCAGTCAGTTTTGAATGATGATGATGTCGTTTGATCGATTTTTATTTTTGATTTAACAATACTGATGTAAAATATTTGAAAAGAACTATGTTGAAGTATAGAAATTCTCTTTCCAAATTTTAAACCACGTTCATGATAAAATTATAAATATCGAATACGGCTACGGCGTACGGTTCGTTTTTACACAGAAATAGGCGCGGATCACACATTTATATAAACCTTAATCTGCTAATACAGGCTTTGACCCAAAATTTAAAAAAATAAAGTATATTTTACGTTTATATAAATTTTAACATCGTCCGCATGTTTTATGGTTGCCAAATAGTTGGTCTAAAGATAAATGAAAGCCTAAAAGAGGTCAAGTAATAAATTTCCTTATGTTAAAATCTAGCCAGCGTTTTGCAATCCTGGATAGAGAATTATTTTTGCTTGATTATACAATATTTCTTATTCGATTATTGCTGAGCTCAACTAATCAATGCTTATATGCAAACAGATTTACAAACCACTATGCAGATTAAACAATTCTGAGGCTAATAATATACCCAAAACTGAGAAGAAAGTGAAAACAACAATAGACATGTTTAAAAATGTATAATTTAACTACATACTCACTCATACATTACATTCCTACCAGCAATAAATATAATTATACTATTCATAGGATCTATGTAATATATTTTCTGTAAGTTGCTAATTTAATATATAAAGATGACATCATGCATGTTATAGCTCAAAAGATAATTTGTTAAAATTGCCATTATCATGGATCATTGTACTTGAAATCTTTTGTATTAAAAATGAAAAATTATCTGGAAAGAGATTGATTACACAGTATAACAAGACTTGCTCATTGCTCTGGCATGAAGTGGTATAAAAGTAAACATGCCTTAGTACAAGAAATTCAATATTGAGTACTTGTACCAAAATTTATAATGCATTTTTTAAAAACTTGACACCATACACAAAAATGTATCACCAATTTGTACACAACTCCCAAGCGGCTACACTAAATTTAATAAATCTTTGTTTTATGGATTCATATCAGGTGGTATTTGTTTAACAAAAATAACAATTCCTTGGTAATGCTGAAATAAATTTATCTTTTTAAAGATCTGTAAGTATTTCATAAATATGTTATATATATTGGACAAATTACATTTCTTTATCCTTTTTGTCTTTACCAGCAAATATTTAATTAAAAATCATTTGCAATGAATAGTAAGCTAGTGTAGAATTCATAAATTAACCAAGATAAAATCCAGTGACATATAAAGACTATTTCACCAATACCATATAGACATATAAAAAAAAATTTTGAGAAAAAAATTACTTATACTATAAATCAATAGCTGTATTGATTTTTCTCTTTTACATTGATAAGAGAATATGTCTAGGAAGTATAATTAATATTTTGAGATAAGTTTTGTATAAGACATTGTCATCGTTTAAATAAGAGCGTTAAGAAAAATGTTACATTATTTTAAACAACTCTTAACTTAGTAACCAAACACAGACTGGTAGATACTATAATTTATTAGTCATTTTTTGCCACATCTTATCTTATTGTGATGTCACTGTCATTGAGCATACTATCTTTATTAAATAATAAATTTTAGGTTATTGTAATTGTTTTACCATAACAAAAAAAAAATTATAATACACATTTTTGAGAATTTGTTAATTTTTATTATATTTCAAGTAGCATACAGTTAAAACATTGTTCACAATATTCTATATCGGACTGGAATAAAAGATTCTTTCAAAACTTTAATAAATTGGAAAGCATTGATGTTGTGTGCTACCTACTTATATAAGAAAAATCGTAACAATAATCTATTTAGATTATTTCAGTAATATGACTACTATTCCCATTCAGAAGCCTTAGCTCCTCAAACTTTTCATTGCCACTTAGAAATTATGTACAAATAATTATGCCACTATCGAGGTTACATGCCAATGTTTTCTAATGAGTCAAGCAGGTAATTATGTACTGCAAGGTTTTACAACAGGCTTAGATCGATGTGAGCGAAGTAGGCGTTTTTGGGAAAACCACTGAATGCAACAACTTGTCTCGCTCCAACGTTAGACCGATCAGATTCATTCAGCTAAGGATTTACGGGTGGGGCGACTAAATTATCTTATTAGAATATGGTGAACTCTACGTTATATTGGGAAAAACTTTTTCTAATAAGCAATCTGCAGTGGGGGGTGCATAGATTCAATGCTAGCTCTTTGTGAGTTCGAGGTCATCAGAAAACGATTGGTTATATAGGACTTGCCAAAGTAAAACACGGCTTACCGCTTGTAGCGCCGCTAACCTGTCCTTCGTCATCCTTTACAGAAAATCACACACCAAATAAAGGTTTTATCTTATTACACAATCCCATTCACAGATATTTTCTTAACAAACGTCACAAAACTAAAGGAAACGAACACTAGTTCACTTCACTCAAAAAATCGATACAACGAACGAACGAAACTTCCATCCGTCACTGAAGAGAATTTACACAATTTTACAGATGGCGCAACTTGACTTGAAATTATGACGTCAGGGTTGCAGATGTCGGTAAAACAGTACGAGAAGAAATATATTTAACTACTTTTTGAAATAATTTTGACTAAAACAGTATAACAGTCCAACTAAAATACTTTAAAAATTATTTTATTGTAGTTAAAGTAAATCTGATTTATTAAATTACAATTTATACACTTACAAAAATATAAATGAAATGAAAAGAGATGCGTTATTGACTTTTACTGTCATTGCGCCTGTCGATGTCAGTTAAATCTTCCGTTTAGTCTAGTGACGCCATTGTGAGCCGTAACGACTTTCAAGAGCACGGAGTTAAATCTTAAATTTCTTAGTTAATCTTGGTAAATAGTGTTTTAACATGCTGTAGTTTTATTCTGTGTGTGTTATTCTTTCGCGCTGTATATATATTTTTGTGAAACGCAGCGTATTTAAAGTGTTATTCCATCCATTGTTCGGTACCATCAAGCTAAATTCCTGTGAGGATAAATGAGCGCCATTTGATTAAAAACTTAAAGCAAATTTAACTTGTCAGTTATACTACTTTTGTAATATAATAAACTTTGCCTTTATTATATGAGATTTATGTTGAAGGAATAATTAATCCGACTCATTAGTAAACAAAGATAATTTTCACCTAAACGGAGTCAGTCTGTACGTCATGCTTTCGCGTTAACATTCGTATTCATTACTGTGTTTATCATTTCAGGTAAAGAAATACTGAAAAAGCATTAAAAATGGCAGATGATATGCCCACATTCAAATGCGTGCTCGTCGGAGATGGTGGTACTGGCAAAACTACATTTGTAAAAAGACACTTGACTGGAGAGTTCGAGAAACGATACGTCGCCACACTCGGTGTTGAAGTACATCCTTTAGTGTTCCACACAAATAGGGGCCCCATTAGATTTAACGTTTGGGATACAGCTGGTCAAGAAAAGTTTGGAGGTCTCAGAGACGGTTACTATATTCAAGGACAATGCGCTATCATTATGTTCGATGTAACCTCTCGTGTAACGTACAAAAATGTACCAAACTGGCACAGAGATTTGGTCAGAGTATGTGAAGGCATACCTATTGTATTATGTGGTAACAAAGTCGACATCAAGGATAGAAAAGTCAAAGCCAAGACCATTGTTTTCCACAGGAAAAAGAACTTACAGGTACAAATTTTTATGATTACTCATCTTTGATGATTAATATGTTGTACATTATGCATTTATTATCAAAATTCTTTCAAGCTCAATATTAACAAATATTATATTGAATTTGATTGTGATTCCTGTTAATCAAATTAAATTTTCTTTTACAGTACTATGACATCTCTGCAAAATCTAACTACAACTTCGAGAAGCCTTTCCTGTGGCTGGCGAGAAAATTGATTGGTGACGGTAACTTAGAATTTGTTGCTATGCCAGCTCTTGTGCCACCAGAAGTCACAATGGACCCACAATGGCAGAACCAAATTGAAAAAGATCTCAAGGAGGCACAGGACACTGCATTGCCTGAGGAAGATGAAGACTTGTAAATAATGAAGAATTCTTAAAACCCAGTGCCCTTTAAATGTGATTAAAAGTGCATGCAGGCTTACAAGTACATGCTATGTTTTTAACAAATTCATTCCATTAGGTTTCAGTCTGTCAAAATCTAACTTTTGAATGTCTCAACCAGTTAACATACAATACAATGTAACCATTACATGTGTCATCTTTATATCCTGATCTGTAATAATTAAAAAAATTTCTTTCCTATTTTTTAATTGTATTTTATAGTATTAATTTAATAAATACATCTTAGGTAAACAAGCTTTTTATTGAAGCTAAGAGTGATGCCAGCATCTTGAGTACTGCATTTGTAAACAGTGAAATTAGTTATTAATGGCAAATGTGTAATTTCTAAAATGTAACTTACATAATATTGGATTGTACATCTGTCTATATTATAATATGTTTGTTTGTCAAATATCCTTTTTTTGTTACGTTTATGAATGACAATATTTCACTGAAAAATTGTGGTGATACTTTTTCAATAAAGTTGTAAAAATACTTGTTGTTTTATTCTTCTGATCAAGCAGACAAGCAGAAAACGACAACATATTTATTGTCTTAAAGTATCGTTAATTAAATTGAACAAGTTTTTTGATGTTTTTCCATTATTATTGTTCATATATACATTTAAAAGTTTCTGTTATGAAAAAATAGATAGATGATATCAGTTGTCAAGTTAATTTTCCCTCTATGCAATTTTAATATAAAGCACACATTTCCTTGCAATTGGAATTTGTAACATAATTTTATCATGGTGTAGGTAAAGCATATTATTTATCATTCTAGTTTCAATATTTTCGTGGAATGACTACGGATTATTAGACTGATTTTATTGTATCATGCCTAATGTCAATACCTACAACCAATTATGTAATAAGCTACATACTGAATATAAGCAGCACTTTACGTCACCCACATCGTTTAATCTTGTGTTCGATAATGCAGTTATTTCTGAAGTTGGTAACAATGTAAGAAATAAGAATCAATGTATAGTTTTACACTTAAAATGTTTACCGTGTCTAAAAATATTAAATAGCGTTTAGCTTTTTAACTAATTACTGTTATTAAGCTTATTAAATGTATCTTATAATATAAAATTTAAACTCTGTAAAATTATATTGTTCTGTTTGTTTTTAAGTGTGCATCAGCTATTTATTAGGGTAAAAAAATGAAACTAATGACAGTATTTTCAATGCTTTATTTTTAAATGCGAACAATACATTAAACTACATTCCTATTCTTATAATAATAATATAATTCACTTCTTAGCCGCGGCCTTTTCCCTCGCCTTCTTTCCCTCCAACAGTTTGAGTCTGTCCTCTTCTGATAAATCTTTGTTTATCTTTGTAATAACACCAGTTCCTAAAGTGATGTCACCAAGACGCAAAGTAAATCTTTGCCCTGTTTCACATACCATGGGCTTCAAAAGTCTCAACTGCAAACTGTGAAATATAATATAATATGTTATTTTCATTTCATATACAAAATCATGTTTATTAATGGAATTAAGTTTAGAATAAAAAAAAAAGTTGTGTTTTCCATCATATCTATTTCGAGACTAAGTATAATTCAGGAAAGATATATACATTCATAAACTAATGAAATTTCAAATAATAATATTAAAAATAGTTGTAATATAATAGTCTTACGTTGCATCTTCCCCAGGCATGACCATTTCCTTTTGAGGTATAGTTACTTGTGTAGCGCAATCCCATGTCATGGAGAACATCTGCAGCTGAATAAACGATGTGAAGGGTTTAGCACGGCCACCTTCTTCCTTACTCAATATATACACTGCAGCTTCAATATTGTCATGGGCTTTCACTGTTCCGGGTTTCGCCATAACCATTCCACGTCTGATCTGTTCTCTTTTAATGGCACGTACCAAAGCACCAAGCTGATCACCAGCCTGAGCTTCATCTAAGGTCTTGTGGAACATCTCAACTCCTGTTACAGTGGTCTTCATAACTTTGCCGTGTCCAACAATTTCACATTCTGTACCCTTTTTGAGCACACCTATATGAATGAAAAATGATATCTTTGATAAACAGAGTTATAAACAATCAGAATATTGTGTACAGTAAATATGTGTAGTTTTTTTATTGTATATATGGAGCTTCCAAATAGCATCTAAACATGAATTAGAAAATTTATAAGCAACATACCTCTATGTAAACGGCCTGTAATGACAGTACCACGTCCAGGAATTGAGTGTACAGATTCAACAGGCATTAGGAATGGTTTATCAAGCTCACGGACAGGTGTGGGAATGAATGCATCTACTTCTTCAAGAAGTTTGGAAATTGAGTCAGCTCCCATCTCTGGACTCTTTCCTTCCAAGGCACATAAAGCTGATCCTATAAACAATGTTTATACTTTAGCTTAGTCTCTTTTATATAAGTTGACAAAAAAATACTTAACATTAAAAATGTAACAATATTATTCCCTTACCCTTAATAACTGGTACTTTGTCACCATCATATCCCATTTCAGTCATCAGTTCACGGATTTCCATTTCCACAAGCTCCACCATTTCTTGATCAGCAGCATCAACCTTGTTAATGAAAACTACTACATGTTGGATTCCTATTTGTTTGGCAAGCAATAAATGTTCTCTTGTTTGAGGCATCACTCCATCAGTTGCAGCTACTACAAGAATAGCACCATCCATCTGGGCAGTACCAGTAATCATATTCTGAAAAGAGAGATAAGACATATTTTAAATGAATATAAAGTATAATAGACAAAAGTGATATAAATACTTTTAATATTAATTTTTACATATACATTGCATATATACATTATTTTACATACAATGTTTAGCTGATGGTTTAAGTACTGCTTGATCTACCGACTCTCACCTGTGTTCTAACCTATGAAATTATGATGCAAGTTTTTAGTTTTTGAATACTTTAAAAATGATTTGTAAGACACTGTTTTACCTTAATGTAGTCAGCGTGACCAGGACAGTCAGTGTGACCATAATGCCTCTGTTCAGTTTGGTATTCAACATGGGCAACATTGATTGTGATTCCACGAGCCTTCTCCTCAGGGGCATTGTCAATATCGGAATAGCCTTTGGACTGTGCTAAGTTACGATCTGATAATACTGTAAAAGAAAGATAATTATAAATTGAATTTTAATAATTGTACTTATTTAAAAATAAGAAAATATTGATTGGATAAAACATATATATTTTTTTTGTATTATATAGTGCAATCTTAATTGAACAAAATTATACATTTGGTATATAAATTTACCTTTGGTGATTGCTGCAGTTAGTGTTGTTTTTCCATGATCTACATGCCCAATGGTTCCAACATTGCAATGTGGTTTAGTCCGTTCAAAAACCTGCTTCTCTGCATAGTTTCTCCTTAATATAATACTAAGTGGAGAAAGCGCAGGTGATATCGAAGCAACACGAATATTTGAACAATGGCTCTGCTTTAAGAGGACTTTAAGAGCTGCAAATTTAGTGTTAACATTGCAATTTAAATGTAATATATTTAAAGTAAATAGATGTTGTTATTAATTAATTTCATAAATTATTATTAAATGTTCAATATATGTACTTCATACTGATAGCTATTGATAAATTGCATTTATTAGGTTACTTTGATATTTTACATAATACTTGAGGTGCCTATCAGGGAGTAGGATTAATGTTGAAAATATTAAGATCAACTGTTTTAGTAACTTTATATTAAGAAACATAATTAAGATTGGATGTTTGAAGAATAACTATGCGTGTAATAAATTTATCCTCTATCAATTACCTGGGTTAACCAAACTTTTAGCGAATGATATCGTAGTCATTGTTATGCCCCAAATCAACGTGGGGTAGTTCTTAAATTATTTTATTAACAGCAGCAATTCTTAAAATCCGTATGCCGATAAAACTATGGTTTAATAAATATTAAAATCAATAATAATTTTGTCACACTGTACCTACTACCCAGATTTTATGAAATTTAATTTGGTGTTGCCACAAGTAATAATCAAGATACAAGCGTAATTAGAAACGCATTTAGTAAGGTGAAATCGCATCTTCGAAACTTATTTAAAATTTAAATACTTATACTTGACTTCTATAACAACTCGATATTTATCAAGGATTATTTTTATCAGCAGGGGAGGAGATAAAATAGGATTTAATTTTTTAAATTTTAAATCCGTAATGCGAATTATCTGTTGTCATTGGTGACAACAAACCTTTCGTTTGTACTTATTATTTCTCGTATAATAGTACAGGTCACACAAGATTTAATAATATATAAAACGAACACGAATCTATTCGCAGACAATTTCTCAATCGGTTCATTTGTTACGTCCGTTATATCAGAAGTTTATAATTTAAAAGTAGCTTATAGATTTAGAAACTCAATTCAGTGAAGTATAATGCGCTTAACTTCTTAATTTAGAAAACCAACTCGCTGAAATCTGATAAAATTTAGAGAACCAAATTCAGTGAAGCGCTGATATACAGTAAATCTGATATACAAGCTGATATACAGCAAGTAAAAACGCTATAATAGTATCTAAAACCATCTTCATTCTTTTTCGGTTATCCTACTTCCTACTAATATTATAAATGCGAAAATTTATAAGGATGTGTGTGTGTGTTTGTTACTCTTTCAGGCAAAAACTGTTGAACCGATTGCAATAATAATAATATTTGGTACATAGGCAGCTGGATAACTGGAATATATAGGCAACTTTTTATCTCGATATTCCTACTCGATACGGACTTACGCGGATGAAACCGCGGGGCGCAGCTAGTTATTTCTAAAACCACTATGAGATTCAGAAAATTTTTTGTAAAAAGTTAATGTTACTAATAACTTTACCACAGATAATATAATAACATGGTAGTAAATAAGCTAGATCTGAAATGATAAAAATAAAAGTTAAAGGGTCGATTTACTAAAAGGGTAATGAAAAGCGGTGTGTTAATAACGTTCTTGTTTTTTTTCGTTTTTGATCTTATTTTTCTTAAAGTCGGATCGAATTTTTACATAGAATTCTAGCAAAATGTATTGTATATTAAATATATTAAATGTATTGTTTTTTCATATTAGCAGAATTACGATAATTTAATTAATGAACATATAGGCTCCAACCAGTCAAAATAGCAGCAAACTGCAACATAGAATCACATTCATAGCTATTGGAATGGGCAGTGAGGCTCATCTAAATATCGATTTGGTGGGCCACCGCTATCCATTGTGCGGCTAACCACTTCAGCGACTTAAATCCTGTTTCTTTTCAAAATTGGAGAATAAGTATTTTCATGTGCCTTCTGCTTCATTACAACTTTTTTCATTGCCTTTGTTATGCGTTTTTCAAGGCGGGCATTTGTCTACGATCCACGGTCCTAGATTGATTTTATGCGGCGACGTTTATGCTATATTGTTTCATATCGTTAACAAGTCCTTTCCTCTTTCAAACTAATCTAACTAAACCAATATTTATTTCTTATGTATATGAGAAAGTTGTGTTAGGTATACTAACTTTTCCTCAGGAACGGCCAAACACGTCTTGCGTTTCGTTGGATTTGTGTCCGCTTCGTTTAGTATAAAAAAAGAGGTTACCTAGGAGAAACCGCGACGAGCAGGTACTTATTAATTGGAAACAAAGGTAAATAAACGAATAGACTAAATCTTACAAATAAAGATTATTTAATCTAGTGCTAGTCACGATAAGGAATAGTACGTATCTTATATTATACATTACAAAAACAAAGTACCTAATTAGGTTGAAAATGGTAAGAAAAACAATGAAGTGCATCATATGATGGAAAATATTTGTAATTCTAAGAGTATCATCAAATACATAATTAAAAATCAAAATCATCACTGTGAGGTGAATTTGAATTATTTTCAGTATGTATAGTATCTTCTCCGGGAGTACCGTTCATAATAGTAAGATCTGTAAATAAATTAGTTCATTATAATACGTAAAATTTTAATTATGTTCTATGACCGATAAGATAAACATTTATCTTACTTTTGTTCTGCAGCTGATTGTCAGTGGCAATTTCTTTATTTTGGTTATCTTTATCAGTACCAACTTGAACAATCAAAGAGGAGTCTTTGTTAATTTTATCTATCTGTAAATTAAGAGCAATCTCGTCATTATCCCTACTACCACCGGTCGCTTTCTTAGATCCAACAATAATGACGTTTTCCTTCAACATTTCATCTTTATCTTCATCCGATTCAAAAAAATCTTTCGGTAAATCAATATCATATTTTCTTTTGAGACGTTGTCGGTACTTTTCGGCCTCCTTTTTGTGAATTTTTTTGGGACTTACAATTGGCCCATCGTAACGGTTTATGAAGCTGTATTTCTCTAAACGTTTCTTGAGAGACAATTTTTCAGCGTCCTCGCACTGAGCGATGGACACTTCCAATCGTTTTTTATATGCATTTTTTTTCAGACATGTTTTTAAAATATTTTTATTTGGGCCATAGGGTTTGAGTTGGTGTGGAGCTAACCAAGCTCTTGTTGCATCAGTGTCGAAGAATACAACATTATAATGAGTCTGTAATAAGGAATACAGCTTTTTACTTAAGATATATAAAAAAATATACGAATTGAAATGTGATAGACATTAGAAAAATAAAAACTATAAATGGCTAAACTATAACTGTTCACAAAAGCAGCATTGTAGATATTTTAAAATTAACGCATAAAATACAATACTATATTTATACAGACTGGTATATCAGAAAATCCATCTAGCCAATAATATTGTTCAGTGTCGGGACAATCGTCAACCATAGCGGGCCACCAGGGCCAGCCGGGTAGCCGAGCTAATACCAGCGAACCAGCCGCGTATTCACTATGGATAAGATCTTCTTCATCGTGCAAGCGTATGGGTATTTCGGGGATTGAACAGTTCGCCATTTTTGCATCTGTGGACGTAATTAGATTTTCGATTAGGTGAGATTGGTTTGGTTTTTAAAAAATCCGTAAACTATTTTTATACGAGTCGGTAGTGCTTCTGTGCATACATTTGATCTATCTTTTTACGAATGTTTGCCCTCTTGGAGTAAGTATCTCTATAAAGTTAGATATAAGAGTATGAGAAATTTACCCTTCTATTATTTTGTTAAACACTTCTAGTTCAATTGGACACCCAATATTTAAATATTAGCTTTTCTCATATCTTATTGCTTACATACCTGGGTTCATTTTACAATACCACTTCTTAGGAAGTTCATAGCTATCGAGAATGTGCGGTAAATACCGCCATTGGTTACAAGTATCGCATTGCACCCAAAGACCCGATGTACGACGTTTTTGTAGCCATTGCAGCTTTTGTAGCTGAGTTGTGTTATCTGGTGGCTGACTTAAAACTTCTTTGTAACCTCTAAAATCCATGCTACGGTGTTTAGATTAATGTTATAGGTATGTGTATGTAGTATGTACGGATTGAACCGCAGACCATTTAATTTGATTGATCGATGATTGATCAATTCTTTTGCTATTTTATGTACAAACTAGCTTTACGCGTGCGGTATCGCTCACGCGGACTACAAACAGAGTTTCATGATCATTGAAGAAGATGCGTTAAGACATTTCGACCTTATATCTAAGATTTTAGCAAAGTACCTTCATAGAAACTTCATATAACATTTTAAAGACATATCGAATCGTCGTTATTAAATAAAAAATTGATATGTTTTTAAAAATGAGAGTGAGAGAATTGAGATATATAGGTACCTATTTAACTCACGTATTAAAATTTGGTCAAAATTCGCCGAGATTTTAACGCACATAAAAACAGACAAATAGACAAACAGAAAAAAGAAGTTCTTACCACTACATAAAAAATGAAATAAATATATAATTGAGTATTATACCTGATAATGTTGCTTCGGCTTTTACTGTTATTTAAAACGTCTTTAAAAGTTACAGTATCTTTACCCTTTTCTTTTTCGGAATGCATCTTCGTATATGAAAATAATATTTTATTAGAAGTCGTTGGTATATTGTGTGAAATAATAACATAATAAATTAAGTAAGGTAGAAAAAAAATAAACAGTTTATTTCATCGAAGACGGAAACTTGTTATAGGCAATGATTTATTAGGTTTGTTTGATTATTACAGGATAAGAAGCATTACCTTAGGTTGATGAGCATTTTCAGCAGGCTCGCATGCTTTCTCCATTGGTAATTGTACCTCTTCCATTATTATAACTAACCAAGTAATTAATTTTCTTATAGCTTACCAATGTGACCTAGTAATAGACAATTTACGTTAAATTACCTACCTATTAATGTAATGCAATTTAATATGCTTACTGCTTACTTTGTTGTAGACCGTACTGCTTTCAGCTTTGATCTAAAGACATAATAAATGTGTTTCCCACCAAAATTTAAATTTAGAAGTGTGTAAAATGTTGCATAAGCACTTAAATTTTATTTTATTTTTAAAAAATTTTCTTTTAACATTGCCTATTGGAACTGCAGTTATTCAATTAACAGTCAGAATTTAAATTTAATGGTAAAATAAGATTTAATAAATAAATAAGATGCTAACATAATATTACAGATATCATAATACTATACTTTTATTGAGATTAGAATAATAGATGGATTATATAAAGATTATAATAAATATATAATTCTAGGCAACCTCTGAGCATGATGGACGAAATGGATATTATGATTATTATTTAAAGAATTGAGCCAGAACAGACAAGAAAAAAAGCTAAGAAAAAGTTTCGTTGCCGTGCAGCTCCGCCTAGTGCAGTCTTGCCTTTATGAAAGACTCATTTATAGAGGTCTGTGAATGTGATGACTTCCGATAAATCATAATAAACACATATTTATGATTTTTGTATACAAGACAGTACTTTTGAGTTTTACTTACTTTTAAAAATATTTTTTTATTTTTTAGTAGTCTTGAATTTAGAATTTGATCGTTAAAATATAGAATAAGATGGAAATCAATCAGAGTAGTCAGAGGAAGTGCGCATTTTGATTTATCTGCCTGGCTGCCGGCTGCTAAGCTGGTCGCCATATTAGTGGCGAGTTGGGAAATAGTGTTTAATTTTGTGATTTCGTCGTTATCGACGAAAGGGAGTAGAAAATACTCCCTTTTTTGTGAGTAAAAGGCTTTCTGTGCAAAGTAACGTTGGGTTATCATTTTCGTTTAGAAATATATCTTTTCTTTTTGATTTGATCTATAAACATGGCCTTTTAAAATGTCGGCCCTGAACGTAATTTCCTCGTCTCCTTGCGGAGTTTCCCGCGTAGCTTTTGTGGATGTTGGAGGATACCAGGATGGACAAGAAATCTCTGCATCGTTCTTCTTTACAGCAGTCGAGGGCATCTGCCGTCGACTGTAAAAAGAGTTCGGGTAAATATCAAAAGATCATCATGTCACTTTCTATGATAGGAAAAAAATACTGTCATTCGGAGTAAAAAAAAATAAAATATTTATGTTTACTTTTCTATTAGTGGCTTCCTATAAATATTACACTCATAACCACTACCTGCTGTAAAGGTTTCGTTTAAATTTTTGACATACATTATCATGCTAAATGGATGTGGTAACTGTTGACAATTTTTAGCTGTTCAGAGTGTTTATCTAAATCTAAAAATCTAAATATATATTTAAAAATATCTCCGGTGTTTATCAGACTTGGGCAAATAATCTCATTTGGGTTATGCAGTTTTTATTATTTATTATATCAGACTAATAAAGCAAATTAAATTGCATATAAGAAAATTTATTTCTAGAATTGACACACAAACCTTGGCCACGTAACAATAAGAAACGAGAAACACCCGGAAACGTACCGAAAAATGAAAATTATCGTAAAAATATACCAGCTCAAAGAGGAAGAGTCTCGGCAGACAAAAGGTTCCGTGCACATGGTGCCAATAACTTTGTTGTGGGTGGAACGCCGAACACCGGGTATTGAATATTTTTATTTTATTTTAATTGTATTTACATTCCCATTTATGAAATACTGACATTCCAACCATGACTTTGCCTGCATAGTCAGAAGAATTGCTAATGGGAATATTATTATGTTTCATCACTGTATGAAAATTGGCGTGTGTAAATAAATATCTAGCTTCCTAATAATCTCAAGGCACTAAAATCCAATCATAAATCACCCTATTGCAATGTGACAGAAAAATAAACCAATACACTTAAGTCTTAATAATATAAGTAAAGGTTTAGACAGTTGTCTATCATTAATTTCCTCTATGTATGTTGTTGAAAATAAAGAGAAAAGTTTGAAGAGGAGTTACATTGAAATGCATGAGATCTAGATTGGTATATACAGGATAAAGATAATCTTTATTATTGATTTACAGGTTAGAAAATGATCCAGAGCCAGAATTAGGTTCACTTTTGATGCCAGGAAGCAAAAAGCAAAATTTGAATCATTTGCTGAACTTCATGTATTCCCCACGTGGAAGCAATGAGCGGAGGGGGCCGCCTCCCCGCAGGCCCGTCCACAACAAGTATTATCATCATTTTGAACATGATCTCTACCTTAGAACTTAGTAAGTTGATTTTCCTTTTTATAGTTACTAATTATTTTGGATTAACTATTATAAAAAAGATTGTACTGTTAAATCAGAATTCTGTGTTTGAAATATATGATAATATATAATTTCAGTTGTCAATTTGTTGTGAAGCAAGGCGGTGATTACAAAGAGAATTTGACAAACCCTGACTTGCCTATTAAATGGGAGCAAATTGAGGAAATTGTTAGTATTAAAATATGTTATCTCTATACCATCTCACCATATTTACAGCTAAAAGATCAGTAGTTTTTTCGATTTGATTAATATTTGCATTGCGTTTAAATCATTTCATGAATATTACTTCATAAACATGTTTCCATATTCAGAATTTTGCATCTCCTCATTTAACTATCCATGAAATCATCTAATTATAAAATTGTTAAAATTCATTAATTTTGTTACCTCAAACGCTCACCTCACATCTAAAAGTGCAATATATCAATACACTGCTTTCAATTTTACAGGTAGTGAGAAGGGCAGGGAAATGGCAATGCCCCATATGTCTTGGGCACCCTGTGGCTGGCCGAGTTGGTATTTGTGGCCATGTCTATTGCTGGGCCTGTATCTTACACTACTCTGTCACTCATGAGAAACAACCTCCACCATGTCCAGTTTGCACTGTCACTTTACAAGTGGCTGATATGAAACCTACCAGATTAGTTCATTGGGATACACCTCCAGAGGAGGTAAATGTAGTTGTATTATCCTTTTACTGCTGATAAGTGGTCTCACAGACCAAATGGTATTAGTGAAACTTCATTACAGTCTACACTGTTTTTACACTAAAAATTAACAGTAAATTTACTACAAATTTTATTTGTCACTCACCTCTTTAAACAAAATAAAGGTTTATCGAAGGGTCTAAAGTGGCCTGAGCCACAAATCACAAGCAACAAATTGAAATATGTATAGCTAGAACAAGAAGACATAATTGGATCAAAAGCACAAAATATTATTTGTGACAAAAATGTGCAAAGTGACCATGGTTAAGCCATTAAAGTGTCTCAGAAGACGTAGAGCCAAAGTAATATCTGTTGACAAACCAGATAAGCAAAAAATAATTTTTCTGTGATTAAAATGACTAAAGTTTTGTTGTGGTTCAAACCATGTGACCAATTACATTCATATCATACATTGACATGACATATTATGTCTATGTATGATTTAAATGTTATTTAACCATTGCTCAAGAATTGTTGCTTCAATGAGAAGCTTTGCCATCAATTTTATTTATTTTGGATTATATTGACTATAACTATGTCTATTATTTTGAATTATACTAAAGTGTAAATTGTTTTTGTTTGTGAGATTTCACTTATTGTTTTTCAAAGGTAACCATGCGTCTTGTTCGACGTCTTCGTGGATCAGCTATAGTGGAAGTTGCACCACCTAGGGGCATTATTACTGAAATAAAAGAAGCTTCCACTTTGCCTTTAGAAGATCAGCCAGTGTCGCCTTTTGCTAGAATATTCTCAGCAAATCATTATCAGGTAAGCTACTTTTCTGTATTATATCCTATAGTAACATAATACATGTCTATAGAGAAACTATCCTTATAAGCATGTCTTTATTATGTCATAATGGGCAACCAAGCTGTTAGGTCATCTGTGGTGTGGTCTTACCTCATAAATTTTAAATGCTTACATAATTTTCTTATAAATAACAGATATGTTTTTAGTAGTGACCAACCCACTCTTTGCACATGTACAATTACTTAGAATTCTAAGTTCAATATAGTATGGTTATATAAACATTACTCTTGGATTACTCTATTAAAATGTTTTTAATGTTTTTACTACATAGTACATTGATTGTTTAACTTTTAACTACATAGTAATTTAGTAATACTACTACATAGTAGTTTAGTAAAACTACATAAGAACTTTTATTGTAGAATAAAGTTAATTTCATCATTCATATTTTGACAAAATTGTTTAATATTGAACAGGTTCTTGATATATTGGATAGAGACAAACAAGAGATTGAAGCCCAAATTCAAGCTGAAATTGATACAACTGAGGTAGTTTACTTGGAGCAAGCACTGGAAATGCTTAAAATAAAACGGGAATATATCGAATGCCAGTATTTAAGACCAATCGAAAAAGTTGTTGAAAAAGATGACAAAGATGATGTTATTGTTGAAAAACATGAAGCAAATGCTAAGAAGTATGACTGGTTTGATGTTGATGATGAAGAAGGAGCAGTTTGTCTCGAGGAAGAGTTGTCAGAATTAGATGTTAATGATGAAGCTGAACCTGAAGTTAAACCAGATGCAAAGAAGTTTGGTTTCGACCTTAATGACAATCCATTAGAAGATTTGGAGGTGAGGGATAGTCCACCCCCTGAAATTGAACAAAATAATTTAACTGAAATTGACAAGGAGAATCAAGCAAGATATTTCTATTTCTATCAAGGTATTCTTTGTTTAGTGTATAATTATATATTAGTTAAGCTTAATACTGTCACTTATAGACCATAATACATTTTCATTTATTGTAGATAACACAAAAATCCAGTGGTTTGCTTGATAAACTCACATTACGTTTTTTATGAAATTTAATATTTTTGCTATTCTATATGCCCATAATAGACATGTTGGTTAATTCAAAAGCTTTCATAATTAAAAACGCCTAAACGTAGCGCTAGCACACTTATTGAACGATGAAAATATTTTTTAGCCGATGATGGTCAGCAGGTATTTCTGAACAGTTTGAATGTGCGTATGTTGAATGCGTCTTGGGGAGCACTGGTTGCGGCACCAGAAATCATCAAGGGAAAAGTATTGCATCGTGATACTGTATCACTAGGAGAACAGGTAACTAATTAGCAACATAAAGGTAATCAATCATTAGCAAAATAGTAAAAAGTAATATAAAAAAATTTGCACTGAACACAGACTACTAATGTATGTATTCTAGTGAATGTCCATTTCACTAGAAGTAAGCTGACTACACTCATTGAAGAATCAGAAAATATAAATACTACCTTTTTTCTATTAATTTCAGACAAGAAAACATATGCCATACACAGCTCACCTACCACTTCACTGCTCTTTTGATGTTGTGGAATTAGACTTGAAGCCCCCTTTCGTGACTGCAGCAGCTATTGAAAATTTTGCTGGTAATTTGATATTTTATTGAAATCGAAATTGTTCAATCAAGAAAACAGCAATAGTAAATTGCATACAATCAATATATGAAAAACCCCTTTAGTAGTACTGCAAAGGTTTAAAAGCATAATTTTTAAATGAATATTGGGATGCACAACATTATTTATCAATGTATATATAGCACACTTTTTCTTATAAGCGAAGACTTTGCATACGTTACATACGGTTTTTGTATAATTTCAGTTGAACTAGACCGTCGGGCGCGCAATCGAGCTCGCCAAGAGCGCGAGGAGAGACGCCGAGAGAGAGCGTACCACCGTGCAATGGAAGGGCCGCCAAAACCTGACTTCTCCTCAGAAATACTCTTCCCGCCAACACGCTCGCCTTTCGGCAGCCCTCCTCTAAATGAGCCCAGTGTGTTTGACCAACCAGGTCCGTCAGCAAGTACCTCGCATGTGGAACAACAGCCTGTGCCGTCTACGAGTGGTTCAAGTGGACTTTCTTTTGCGAAGGTAACGATTTTAAGAACTTTTTTAGTATAAATCGATGTGTTAGTTTTTTTTTAATTTTAACAGTTCTCTTAGTAATCAAGTGGACTCAAGTCCATCAAACTATAAATTTGTTCAGCTATTGTGATCTTAATAACATTTACTTTTTGACATTTAGATAAATGTTATATTTGTAAAAGTTTTCCTACTTCACAAACTAGTAACACTCATAACTTCTCTAAATTTTGATTTTTCATTAGAAGAGATGCAGAGAAATAAGAGTTATAGAATTTTGTTAGATATTATTTTCTTATTAATTTGTCCATGACACTTAAATTATACATACTCAAAATATTGGAAGGATGTATAATTTTATTAATGAAAATGTTACAGATGGCTGGCACAAGTGGTACATGGCGTGTCCGCAAAACGGCAGCACCGCCGGTACCACAGCCAAAGGATGACGACGAAGAAGACGGTCACGTTCCTCGCTCTCTTAATCTGAGTGATGCTATAGAAGCTGCCCTCCAAGCCAGTCCCTCCCCGTCCAACAAGAAAAACAAAAAGTCCAAACAAAAGCTATTATTTGCCACTGGCATGAATCGTTCACCATGATTGGATTTCAAAATAACCTTTATTACACATCTCTCCAAAATATACCTAATAATATTATGTATACAAACTTTAATATTTCATCTCTCTGTCTGTCAGCTATCTCATGTAATTTTTCATTGTCTATAGAACAATATGAGCTGCATTGCTCTGTAAAAATATCTCGTTGAGAGTTTGTCTACATGTAAAAGTAAAAAAATTGTGTGTTATAATGTATAACAGTATGTGAACAAAAC
This sequence comes from Zerene cesonia, assembly GCF_012273895.1. Taxonomy (NCBI): domain Eukaryota; kingdom Metazoa; phylum Arthropoda; class Insecta; order Lepidoptera; family Pieridae; genus Zerene; species Zerene cesonia. The sequence goes on along the minus strand of NC_052121.1, from coordinate 3,265,622 downwards.
ATGTTTTTTTATTTATCAGGTTTTTGTTTTAATTGGGTTTTAAAATAAATGTGGTAAAACTGTGGGTAGTTGTTCAGTTGCACTACACAATATATATTTATCTTAGAGGGTATATCTATGTAGTTAATATATTTTATCGTAATATTAACAATATTTTTGCTTTATTGCTCATTGATGTTTATAATAAATCACTTTATGAAGGTGTATTCTTGTTTTAATTTATCTTGTTGCTTTAATGTTTTTTCGGAATACAGATGCTTGCCTGTGTCTAATACATGAACAAAATAATAATTACTTAATATTTTATACGATCCAAGGTTAGCATAACAAGCATACGTCGACGGCTGCATCGTGCAACATACATGTAACGTATGAACATGGACGTATTGAAATGGAATAAAACGGATATGAGCGAAACAAAAATATTAAAAACTAGAATTGCCCCGCGGTTTCACCCGCTTAAGTCCGTATCCCGTAGGAATATCGGGATAAAAAGTTGCCTATATTTTATTCCAGTTTTCCAGCTGTTTACGTACCAAATTTAATTGCAATCGCTTCAGCAGTTTTTGCGTGAAAGAGCAACAAGCAGACACACATCCTTACAAACTTTCCCATTTATAATATTAGTAGGATTTATGTATAGGGATACCCTCGCTTGTACATATTTCAGTCTATGACCAAGAGTAGAGAACAACCAAATAATACGAAAAGGAAAGCATGCTCACTTTTAGCGAGTTTTATGTTGAATAAAGCGTCAAGGATTCATAGGAATACTACAACATCGATAATAATAATTTAGAGTCGTCAAATATCGTTTTCCAGACGCGGGTTGATAAAATTGAAAATCGTGAAAATCGACTACCTAATGCTCAATGTTCTGTTACAATATACCCACCATTATGATAATTCTTTAGCACAACTCGCGTCTTATGAGAAATTTACTGATTTATTCTCTGCTCATCCTTTGCTACTTAGACTTGCCCACAGATAAAGCATCAAATTACGATAGACTGTAATGACAGATTTCAACTGTCACAGCATAAGTCCGCTGCAACTGTCAAAATTCAACAAAAAATAAGCGACATGTTCATCAACATATATATCCAGTAATTGTAATATTTAAAAGGAAATCAAATAAAAGACTTGTATACATAAAACGTTCTGAAGTACTTATTATTTAAATGGTGTAAAAGATTACATTATAATGACGTCCTGTGCTAGGGATTTCTTATTTGAACCTTTTAAGGTTACCGAAGTTGAATTTCGCAGTTCTGATAGTCCTAGACCGAGAAGCGGTCATAGGGTAGCTTGTGACGACTATAACGTGTATTGCTTTGGGGGATATAATCCCTCTTTACCTCTAAGCCAAATACAAAGAAACAATCCCACATGGACCCCAGCAAGACCATTATTTAAAGAGTTGTGGAGCTTTAATATCTCAAGTAGAAAATGGAAACAACATAAGGTAACAGAAAATATGCCTGAAGAATTGGCATCAAATGCTATGTGCATGAATGGGAGATATTTAATGGTTAGTACCACAAAAACACAAACAAACAAAACTCTTTTCAAATAAGTAAAGAACAGAATCAGTTTTAAGCATTATAATTAAAGAATGAATTATATTTTTAGATATTTGGTGGTACAGGTGCTCCATTTGGGAACAAATGCAGTAATGATGTCATTATATGGAAGACATGTAGTGGAGATGCAAAGCTTAAAATCTTAAAAGTAACAGGATCTCGCCCTCCTGGACAGTATGGGCAGTCAATACTCTGTCATGACGGATGTTTCTATACTATAGGAGGAACAAATGGATTTGCATATAACTGTGATATTTATAGGTTGGTAACCATGATAATTATTTTAGGTTTTTCACATAACTTTGGAACTACCTGCTATAACTAAGTAATTATGTAGACAAGTAACATGACAAGAAAGCAAGATTGGACATTATGATTAATTCACAATCACTAAAAAAATATAACAATCACTACAATGTTATAACACTTTAAATAATGATATTGAAAAAAAAATATTTTTTTTAACCTTTAAAAATTTATAAAATTATCTTATGTTACATCAATAGGTTAGATTTGCGAACAATGGTATGGGAACCAGTGTTTGTTGGGACAGGCCAAGACGGAGAGCCATTAGGAAGGTACAGACATGAGGTAGTGCGTGCCAATAACAAACTATATATTGTTGGTGGTGGTACAGGTGAATTGGCATTTGAACTGATGGAAATACCAATGTATGATCTTGACACCAACACATGGACAATATTAATGCCAAAAGCGGATGACACATTGAAGAATACAGCCTCACCGTTACCGAGGAAGTGTCACAGTGCGGTGCAAATTGAAACAGAGAGTGGTGTGCAAGTATTTGTTACTGGTGGGACAGATGGCGAGTCAGTGTTTGAAGATGTTTGGAGGTTAAACATAGCAGATCTCCAGTGGCATTTAATGCAAAAGACAGTTCTCCCTCATCCGCTATATTTCCATTCATCCACAGTTACTTCATATGGTTGCATGTACGTATTTGGTGGTATTGAACCGAAAGAAGATGCAACGTGTAGGAATAATAAGTTATACAAAGTGTGGTTATGCATACCAAAGTTAAGTGAAATATGTTGGGAAGCATTAATCAATTTGTTTCCCACCCTGGACGGAGAAAATAAAACAAACTTATTGCATATGGGAATTCCGAGACATTTCGTAGATAGATTGCATCCTGAATCTGGAATCTGGGAAACAAAGTTTGATTCACAGTGTAATATCAAATAAAAATTTATTTATTTTTATATAATTTGTGTTCAAAATAGCATAATAATATAAATGGAGCATAAACCATTGTCATAATATTTAAACCTTATGTTATATTAGTTTCTTTATCAATAATCAAATAAACAATGGATGTTTGATTTTTAATTCATTTCATCTAAAATTTATTGTTTGTCAACATATTTTATGTTTGACTATACCAAAATGCAATTACTAACATGCTTGACTCTGTTCTTAAAAGATTGTGACAAAAAAAAAAATTTACTTAAAATTATGCATATGTCCTATATAATCATGTACATAAATAATAATAATATATATAATGAAGTGATAATTCCTTATCACACAATATAAAACAGTCGCTTTTCGCCGTCTGCGTATGTCTGTATGTCTGCAAAATTACGTAACAGATTTTGATGGGGTTTTTTTAATAGATGGAATGATTCAAGAGGAAGCTTTGTTATTTAAATATATAATAAAATCATATTTTAATTAAATAGTGTAGAAATACTGGTATTTTTGAGGTTTCTAATGTGATGTTGTTAATAATTAGGTAGAGATAGTTTGAGACCCGATAAAGGACCCTTTTTTATTTCTTAAACTATAACTAAAATACCAATACTTGTTTTTAGACTACGCGGTCTATAGTGCATAAAGCTGGTTAATTAATAAAAGTAAATCTGTATAACGCCATCCAACTAGTAAGTAGTAGTAGTATTGAAAATATGATTTATTTAGAATAATTTTTGTATTACATGTTTACATATTTGTCATACATACATTGCCTTACATCAATTTTATTCACAATCAAAATCGTCGATCAAGCGTAGTCAATTTAATTTAAATTATAACGAAATATAGTGCTGACGATTGTCAGCAAGATAAGGTTGGAAAAAGTGTTACTTATGAATAGCTATCACTAGAACCGCCCCGCGGTTTCATCCGCGTAAGTCCGTATCCCGTAGGAATATCGGGATAAAACGTTGCCTATATGTTATTGCAGTTGTCCAGCTCTACGTACCAAATTTCATTGCAATCGGTTCAGTAGTTTTTACGTGAGAGTAACAAACATACACACATCCTTATAAACTCGCATTTATAATATTTATAATTAATAATTTATTAAGTAGGAAGTAGGATTAACAATGTCCATATTGATGTTAGTTCTACAATCGATATATATATATATATATATATATATATATATATATATATATATATATATATATATATATATATATATATAAACTCAATCGTAGCCGTAATTATCGCAGACCGTTGAAAATTGGAGATTTATTACGCTATCGACTTTATAAAGATCAAGTTACGGCAAATTGGAGGCGAGAGTCCACTTTGAACTTGAATAATAATTACTACTAAGTTTCGTTGAAAACTTAGAAATATGTAAATTATTAACGCCAATTAACTTTCAGTCGCGACTTGTGGGCTATAGCGGCTACTGGGGTTTCTAAGTCATTATGATCTTCAAATGATTTAAAATTTTAATGGAATGACAAAAGCCGGCTGATTGGGGTTATAGGTGATATATAACACAAGTTCTTAAGCGGTAAGCCCTTCTGGCTGACATCGAGAATCACCATAAAATTAAGTATCTTAAAAAGCATTTAGCGAAACCTAAATGCCTAATCTCTCTGGTTTCGAATTATGTAGTGTAGAGGAAAGAGGACGATCTGTCATACAAAGGTTATGCAAGTGTCCGGCAATTAACATTAATTTAAAGTAACATAACAATTAACAAAATTATAGTTCGAGAACCGACCGTAGTGGCGCTAGAGAGCGTCGTTTTTTTTAATGTTTTTTTATTTTACCTACATTGAGACTTGTTTATTACACTCTACAATCATAATCAACTAACTTATAAATGTAAGTGTAAAACACGCTTTTCAAATCGGAAATCTTTTCTCATTTACCTTTTCGAATATTGCAGCTCTCATTATAATTGATACTCTCGCTACAGTGGCGCCACATAGTACCATTCCATTTCATAAATCAGATATTTTACTCCTTCTACACTCCATATATCGAATCTTTGATCCTATCGGATGTAGGTAACCACAGATTAATAAGAAGTACCTATGTAACCGCTTTAGCTCTATCATATACAAGTGCACTTTAGCAGATATGATTTAATTTGGCCACTCTCTATTGAGATCACTTGTTTATAATAGTACTACTTCGTTATGTTATCATTTTCTTATTACCTATATAATATTTTATTCTAATTATTAGGTACCTAGTTTGGCTAATTATTAATAAATATGAATAAATTTTTATGCATTCGCAAATAAGTGAAAAGCGGGTTTAAATTGGAACAATATTTTATTTTATTTTCATTGGACCTTCTATACAATAAGTTTTTGTTATTTATCCGACATTTCTTAAAACGATGGAAGGTTCTTAAACGGTAGAGTATTTATTAACGACGTATTTTGTATTAAAAAATACTTTTAATGGAAAAGCGCGTTTCTCATGTATTTATTTATACAGAACTAGCAAACCCGGCGAACTCCGTTTCGCCACCAGGTGGTTGTATGTGAAAAATGACTTTCCCGCTTTTCTGCAGAATTTTTTCCTGAATTTTCTTTGCCATAAACCTCACGGCGCCCGAGACCTTTCCAACGAATGCAAAACCGTGGAAATCGGTTCGTGCGTTCTGGAGTTATAGCGTCAGGAAGGAAAACCCGACTTATTTTTATATAGTAGATATAGTATGTGCTCGCTTATTTGGAAAATTTACTATATTTGGGTATATTATATTTATATTTGGGTAGCAGCCTTCAATAATAATAAATAAATAAATAAAAATACTTTATTGTACACAAAGAAAGAACAATACAATAGACATAATATGAAAAGATAGGTACAGAAGGCGGTCTTATCGCTTGCAAGCGATCTCTTCCAGACAACCGCAAAGCAGAGGAAAGCTGCGAAGGAGGGGAGTGATAGTGCACAAGATAGAAATATACAAATTGTATTTGTACAATTTGTACAATACCTACTAGTGTTATTTTACCTATTATTTTTACCTTCTAAAGTTAAAACTTGAGAAGGTAAAAATAATAGGTTCTTTAAAAAATATTTGCACAATATATCTATATGTGGCTCGAGGAAAGTTATATACAGAACTGTATATAACTATCCAATGAAGGCAATGTACCAATTAAACAAATCTTACTTTATTTCTACTCTATTAAGCTGCTATAGCTGTAATAATGTACGCCTACAGGATTAAAAGGGTACTTTGTAAATGGGTGCTAAATTCCATATACTTTAATCGCTGTTCCGTTTGGCTTTATAGGTTTCAATTTCGATTTCAAGGGTAAGCGGTGGCCGCAACAAGTGCGCGTCGGCGTAGGGCGTGCGTCCTGTCCGACCGCCGGCGAGTTTCGCGCCAATTCGCGGCCGCAGTGCTGGGAAGCGCGCCTCGCGAACGGGACACTATCAACCCGACCCTAACCGCGATTCCGAAACTTTAACTTCAATTAAACCCAGCAGAATAACGATTACGCATACCGATCCGAAAATGGAACGCGTACGTGAACAACGTCCCATTATTTAAAATCGAAATTGAAATATGGCTTCGATAGTACTAAAAAAACGATCCATGTTATATTTTCACATATGCGTCAAACTTAAACATTATCGTGTTGGTTATTTTCATTCATAAACAGTTGGTTGGTACGAAATGGGCGAAATGGAAGCAGTGTCGAGCACTGTCAGCCCGACTCCACACCGGTCCCCGACTCCAGAATTGCACGCGACGTATACGACCCTCGAGATTCTGGTTGCGTTAGTGGCAGTGATTGGAAATGCTATGGTGATACACGTGTTCCGTAGGGACAGGAGGTTGCGGCGACGAACGAATTACTATATTGTGTCTTTAGCTATTGCAGACTGTTTAGTTGGTTTGCTTGGTATTCCATTTGCGATACTGGCATCCGTCGGATTGCCAAGGAACCTATACGCCTGCCTCTTTACTGTTTCTCTGTTAGTGATGTTGTGCACCATTAGCATATTCTGTCTTGTAGCGGTGTCAGTAGACCGCTACTGGGCGATACTTCACCCCATGGGCTACTCTAGGAATGTACGAACCAAAACCGCAATTTGTAAGTATTGATCATATTTATTCTAATATTTAGTTGCAAACGTCACTTATTAAAATTAAAAATGTATTTATTCACCAAGGACTCCACCATTCGATTCAGATATTATCGCTTTACGAAAATATATGACACAGAAGCAATATGGCTAATATAAATAAAATTGAAATATTTAATTTCTAAATTTTACTTTACAATATGCCACAAACAGAAAAAAATAGAAGGTTTAAAATTATTATAATTGAATTATATAAAATATTTAGGTAATTTTATACTTGCAAACAATTTTAACCAACTCTGCTGATAGTAACATTGTGAACAATCGAATGGTTAGTCTTTCTAGATTATCATTTATCTAGGTTAGATGGCGATTATTTAATTTATTTTTAACCTAATTTGTAGGGAGGATTATTTTATCAGAGGTCAGTAGTTATATTTTATAGCCATCATTACCTACTTCATAACAATGACTGGCCATTCCTTACACGATCGTTAATAGCTTTATTATGATTCTTGGTTCTTTTATTACAATACATTTGTAACATTTCATATTTGTTTAGATGTGAATAATAATAGCAACGAGTGAATGGAAATTTATTACACGTTTGAATACCAAACTCGTCTGTAAAACTGATTTCTGTTTATTATACATACCTTTTTATATGTAGCTAATAAAAAGCTATGCATGAACATCAAGATTTCAGTAAATTTGTTGAAAAGAAAGCGAATACAGGTACATTTGTTACTTTATACATTTAAACACATAATGAAATATTTATTTTCTACAGTTATTACGAAAAAAAGTACAATGAAATCGTTTTTTAAAGTATGATTGTGATGGAAAAATAACTATCAAAAAGCAATGCCGACGTTTTACTTCCTTTTTGAACTATTATTATATAGCTTCAACAAACAGCATTTAATCTAATTCACTTAACTATTTGGTAATAGATTTTATTTCAGCATTCGTTTATTGAAACTATTCAGATGGTTGTAATTTATTTATACCAAAACAAATATGTAGAAAAACTGCTGTAGTTGATGGTATATTTATATTTAAATTTAGTCACACGTGTGCTATTGGCCTCTAAAGATTACCTACTTAATTCATGTCTTCATCTACTAATACAAAGATAAGACTTTTTTACCACAAAAATGTTTAACAATCAGTAAAGTTAGTACATAAGAGAATAAAAAGTTTTTGTTGGATAAAATGGTTCTTTAGGCGACATTGTTTCATTTATTCTAAAACTGTAGTTACCTACATAATAATTACTTATTGAAATTAAACCGAATAATATATCTCATATTGGATAGAATATTTAATTTTAACGTAGAGTGTTCGGATATATCTATTTTACTCCGGTATCAAAGATAAAAAGAAAAACATATGACGTCGTTATATAGAATCCATTTTATATTATAGGTACTAGCTGTTTACCTCCGTTCCGCCGCGGTATATTTATTTTAAGATTTTAAAAAATTTAAATGTTAGTATCGAGATAATATAACAGACAATTCAGATAGAGAAAATCCTTTCGTGCGTTCTTTAGTTATACTTCAGTCAGGAAACTAACACGTTAAAGTACTTTCTTTTATATTAAATATGATTTACTTATAGAGACATGTAAATGTTCGAAACGTTAATATAAAACCACACACCAGGATTTTATTTCAAATCGTGCAAAAATTACTTTCGAAAAACATACGTAAAATAAACCTACATCATTAGGACACAAAACCGCTTCAAGATGAATTGAAATAATAAATTGTTAAAGTAAGAGCAGCAGAAACTAATAACCTGTGGTACAGATAAAATAGACGTCTCACCTACGAATACATTCATCCCACTCAATTAACGACACCAAAATATTTTTTGTCTTGTCACAGGGATACTTTATAAATCGTCACTTTGTAAAAAACGTCTTGTCTTTAATAATTGTTAACATTTGGTTATTATAATTGTTTATGATAGATTTGGTAGAAGATTTATAGGTATTTTTGTCTGTGTGCGTGGGCGGGATGGTTGAACAGACTTTTAATAGAATGATTTAATACAAAAGCTTTCAATGTGTCAAACGAACAACCAATACATCAAAGCAAGCATATAGCATTTACATTTCTCTAAATCGTGAACTAATTCCAATAGATGGTGTCTTTCATGTTCAGTGTGAAAGAGATTAGACATACGATCCTTCACCTGGTAAAGAACCATGCAAAGAGTACATACAATATTTTAAAAGATGTATATTTAGAACTTTAAACACTATGCCTACAATAAATTTAAAGTCCATTAACTCTCAGATATATCTTCTCACGATACAAAAAAGTTATTTTTAATTGACGGGATATTGTGGTTGGTAGGTAATAAGCTATTGAGACGAGAAAGAATTTGAAGTATTCAAATGTTTTGATATTTTACATATAGGTATCTGATTTTACCGCCCAAGTCTATTATAGTACAAGAGTTATTAAATACATCAGTTAGTAATAAAATAATAGAATAAATTATGAACATAATGAGTCGTCTGTTAAAAAAAGCATTTTGCCAAATTATTGTGTTACAAATTATTAAGTCAATTAAGTATTGCGTTCCATAAAAAAAAAACTTCTTGAACATCACAAGTAAAAACAAGCGAAATGAATTTGCACTTGTGAAAGTTTCCTGATGCCTTTTTGATATCTTCAACTGAGCTGGTGGGTGGTAAGCCACCACCACCGGCCATGAACATTTGCAGAAGGAGGACCTCGAAAATTGCGTTGCCCGTCTTTAAGCATTAACATGCTACTATTTCTAGTGGGTAATGCATCCTTCCCCGGTGAGTCGACCTAATTCATGCCAAAGCAGACTCCAACATTCCAAATGCCTATAATTACAAATGGCTTCATGTACCTACGACGTGGGTGAAACTGTGAAGCACAGCAAGTAAAGTATATCAAAATTTCATCTAAAATTTATTAAAAACATCCAAAACTGCTGTTTTTTTATGACATTTAGTTATCAAAAAGAAACACGGTTTTAGCATCGACCGTGTGGAAAAAACGAAACTTAAATAGTTTTCGCAAAAGCAATTAGTCGTCGTTGAAATAAGTGTAACAACATTTCCAAATGACTGAATGTGGATGAGGGTGGGTGTCGGTGTAATGGCCTCCAATGGGTGAGGTTTCACTATCATCACACCAAATTGACTTTACTGTTATTGTTTTGCTAGAAGGGCTTCGTGTTGTTTTCCAAGTTTAAGAAATTATAACTGCTTACTTTTTCCCTAATTAAGCACAAACAAATAATGGATACCTACTCAGGAATTGGGGTTCATTAGTTGGCTTGAGTCGTATTTAATTTTCGGTTTTTCCATACGGGATATTCAGAATTCATGTGCTTTAAATGAAATGATAACAAAACATTTGCAAATATTTATCCATCAAAGAGAAAACTGTAGATTGACGTAATAAATTAAAATTTAGAATGTGTCATTAGTTTATGAAAACCGTCCGGTGCAGACTTGTCCCGTGCAGAATTTCGGTGAAAATTTATAACATGATTAACTTTTCACGTCCATTGTTTAGCCTTTAAATTCCATGACAGTTATTACTTAACCTATGAAAATGAATTCACTTTATTATTATTAATAATTGTAACCGAAACATCCATAATCAAATTCTTGTAGTGACACGCACTATTTGCAAATCTGTAAATATAACCTAAAAATAGAGTATATTAGCATCCAGTGATAAGGCAAAAGATAGGAATATAGTTTGACAACATAATGTGACAATCAAATATCGACAGGATTAAGCCTAACAGCAGAATACTTGAGTACTATGCTAATAGGAAGTCTAAGCTCGGAGTGCTTGATAAATGATGACGTACTCAAACACGTTTGTAGAAGGGATCTTTGAGTAGTTATGATCCTTTATTCTCGTCATAATGACGTAGGAGAGACTTCTTTGGCGAAGTTGAACGAAACTGATTGCCGCAATTAGTGACTGTCTATTGCACCAGGGGGAGTGGTTTGGACCTAAGTGCTTGAAAAATATTGGGTTGTTAACATTGTACGTTTATTTTATGTTCCAAACATATTTTAATGATTTATTGTCCACACATTATATAATAAAACCACTTGCTTTATGCCCACGAAGACAAAAGATATTCTCTTGGGATTAAGACGATTCATCGAGGTAAATTTAGTCTATGGCACTTTTTAATATCTTCAGACTAATAAATAATTGACATTATGACATGCGCCGTTGCGATGTGAAAGGAAGACATACAAAAACTTTTGCATTTATTATGTTAGTAAGAATAGTAAGGATATGCATGGATAATATAATTTTAATGGTAA
>NC_052121.1:3250791-3253372 GCF_012273895.1 Zerene cesonia | reverse complement strand
GGTGGTAGGATACTTTTCATCCTTTTAGTTTTCTGAATCCTGATTAAATGCTGATTTAGGATAATGTGTAATTTGACCCGGGACGAGCGTCTAGTATTAAATACGTTGATGAATTAGATTTAAAAACTTTAATAAATATATTGTCTCGTCTCGTGTAGTTCGTTAGTTACGGTTAAGTTACAGACGTCTTATTTCTCGAAAATCGAGACGAAACTGACGTCTTTTGTTTTATTAACTGTTCATTAAAACAGTACGTGTGTAGTTATGGTTTATAATTTCCAAGCTTGTCATATACCAACGTTTTTGTTTGTTGAAAGAACTTTCCATCGCAACTGTTCCGAACTTTGTTGATAAAGGACTTATACATGTTGGAACGCATTCTATAGCCCAAAATATAGCACGTGTTTTGTTCCATTGTTTTCCTCTTTTAATATGGAGCGATTTCCATATAAAACGGATTCTGTCATGCTATCAAAATTGAAGAGTCACATGAAGCTTAACATTGTACAACATTGCACCTTAGAAATTATGTGATATTTTGCTTCACGGATGTGATACCTTTTCTTTATGAACATCAATGGCTTCATAAACTAAGATTTTCTATTGTTCAACTCATGACAGTTGCACATTAAAATTCTAATACACATAGCGAAGTCGTATAACGTTACAGTTCACTCTAGACGCAGCAAAGTGCATTGTACTATTAACATGAACTATTTAAATCAATGAGAAATTCACCATTCATTTATCCATGGGTTGGCGCGACAGGATGGCGCCCGGGCCCCATGGCGCCAAGCCGACTTTTCCTGAAAGTCAACGACAGTCGCGCGCCGGGATCCCTTCGCGCTGCACTATGAAACCTCTTCATATTTTCACAGTGTTTTATATTTCATTCGTGTTTGTTGGTGCCAAAATAAGTGGAGGACCACGTGGACGATTTGATAATAACACCCATCGGAAAAACACAAATAACCATCATGTCACCGCCCATCACACACACTTCTCTTACCACCCGCCTAGCCAGATATATTTTATGTGCCGACATTGTTCAAACTTTGCACCCTACCCAGTGTTCCATGGCGTTCCACCCACGTATGTTTATAAGTATCGCGAATCTAATGGAAGATTTGGATATCTGCTGAGCGGTTTGGCGTTGTACAATTTGGGAAGAGCGTCTGTAGATCACTGGCAATACACACATTTCTACTCGGTACGTCGCGGTGAAAATTGTTCCATGCAAGCGATCCATCCCAAGCGTTTTGAAGAAATTGCATTCCCATGTTTTATGATGTCCTCATTCATGGAACGGTCACCGGAGAGCTTGATACCTAACCCAGAAGCGTTAGACATAACTTCTCCCCAGATCGATGTAAGGCCGTTCATTCAATACAACGGAACTGCGCTGCAAGATACTAAGGACTACGAATGCGTAATTTGGCACAATACTTCGTTGTCGAAAGAGAAGAATACCATACCGTGCGCTCTACTTAAAGAATACGCTGAAACTATGAAACCATCTGGCGTACCGGTGTATGTGTGGCTTCCAATCACTATCGGGGTGGTGATAGCTATTTACGTGATTTGTCAGTGCTGTTGTAAGAGCAAACCAAGGAAAAACGAAACACCGCTCAAACCAAACGTTGTTAGATTTTATTCACATTATTATTACTGAAAACAGTTTATGATACATATTTAGTGTCTATTACAATCTGGCACATATTGGTAGTTGTAGTAAATAAAGGTAATTTAGATGTATATTAGGAATTAATGTGCGATCGTCTATAATAAATATTCTTTTGTTAATTCTTAGACAGCTGTTAAGGGTCCTTTACAATAGTTAAAAGAACGCTTGTAGAATGTGTTATCTATTATTATTATTAATAATGTGATAAAGTGTGCGAGTACCAGATAATGTCTGTCAATCATGTTCTATGATATGAATAGAAATAAATGTGTGTACGAAATATATAAAATATTTTATTTATTCGTAACGTTTCATGTGTAAGTACATACTAACATATTATTGCACACATTTATTGATTTAGGTTCGGTATTTACACTAACCTCATTGTAGATCGTAATCCGTACGCAATCCTTAATAAGCTTTAGTTGTTTTATTTATATTGTTATATATTCTTGTACTTTGTGAGTAAATTCGTAGTTAAAACGGCCAATTGACCATATCCTGTGTAAATCATTTGCGTACTCTTGGCACGTTGCAGTGCGATTGAATGTTCTTTTACAGGAGTACATAATAACATGTATTGGTATACATGGGTACCACATAGTTACAAATGTTTTGTAATCATTTGCTGAGAGTGAAATTGAATTTGAATCTTAAAATTTAAAGATTAAGTGATTCAAATGGAAATAAATTATTTAAAGGTATTAATTATAATTAATTATATATTTGCTGTATTCTATATATTTGCTGTCTCTGAGGTTCTTAATCAGTTCTATTTTACGCTGTGTAACACAACGAATATTTTTTAATTTATTCGTTTCTTTGTTGTCATGCTAATCTATTAATAAATCTAGCCGATACATTTGAAAATAATGTAATTAAACCATAAACTTTTGT
>NC_052121.1:3215486-3249791 GCF_012273895.1 Zerene cesonia | reverse complement strand
TACACGTAACCTTCAATTAAAACCCGAATGAAGTTAACGTAATTGTGTTATGTGTAAAAACACATCAATTACGTACGTAATACGATAAAAAGTGCACCCGCTTTCATGATCCCCTTCGCCCTCGATGACTAATCTCACTTTATATCGTCATCATTTAATCTCCTATTAGCATTCCTAAGAAACTATTATAGTATCGGACCATATCCTATACGCATACCTACGTCGTCAAACCATTCTCATAGTACATGATTAATATTGAAATAATATTAAACGAATGATATAAAATATGGAAGGAAAGCAGAATAATTAGGGTAATTTACATCAAAGTTACACCGAACCTGTAACCTGAAAGTTACACTACCTCTAGGATTTCACCCATCTCAGCTTGCAAAATAATTATTATAGGTTAAAGGCTAATGAAACAGTCTAAGTCTACAAACATATAGTTAGCGTACCTACATACATATTACTTAAAAGGACACATGTGCCATTCATTACGATTATTTAAAAAAAAAACTTTAGGGTATCTAGTCATTTATACATTTTAGTGTTATTTAAGAATGTTAGAATTTTGTATGCAACAATAGCATGAATTCAAGTTTAGATCTTCATTCAAAATTTTATTAAAACCTCCAACTGCCCGCTTCATTGGCATAGTATAAACGCATGAACATAGAACGGAGTGATCCTGGGTTCGATCCCGGTGACAGCTAACAAAATAATTCTCAATCTGGCATGACACAGGAGGGTCCTACTTGTTCGTGAAGAAAATCGATCGGAGAAAAGGATTTATAATACAAATATCTATTTCGCTGATCTATAGGCATTGATATATATGAAAAAATATATATGCTCCATACACCACAAGGCGTTATGGAAATTCACTTCACTGATAATTAATTTTCAATGCATTTTTTATACATTTCTTTTGAAATTATTTAATATGAATTGGCTTTAAAAGTCTAAATTCAATCATTTTATTCACAAATTTAACAATTTCTAAAGAAATTGAATTACTTAAATAACTCACAGAAAATTGGATATTTTCCCTTTGAAGTGAAACTACAAAACAGGCGGTTCGAATATACGTATATATAATATATATATATATATAATATAATATATGTACCTACCTATTCGTATATTCAATATACGAATAGGTAGGTACATAATTAAAACAGTAATGCAAATGTCAATTTTGCTTTTCGAAAATTTGGATTATTTTCTATTCCCGATTCGATTAAAGCAAATCTCATCACACACACACATACCTACATGCTGACACACAAAAATAACAGATAAATAAATAAACAAGAACGTATGTAATCTCATTGTCTATTCTCTAAATTATGATGAAAGTGGTTGTTATTTAGAGTACATTACATGCAGGTTTACAGGTGACGTCAGCAGATAAACAACAATGATTATATTTTCATTAGCCTTTGTGAAACGTTATCTACCTAAATTGCTATAATATAACACGCTGTCGCTAAATGAACTGTAGTGGCTGTCGAATAAGTAAATATTGTTGCTCAAACATTCATTAATAGGTTTCCTATCGAAAAGCTGATATAAATAGGGATGAATAATTAAACAATATTTATTCAAAATGAGTGATTACGTTGTATTAATCTCAAAAATCTAAAATGTATACAACCATAAAAAGAAACCAATGATGCTCACATGAAAAATAACCCATATTTGACTATATACGTATTACCACTAGTATATAGTATTATCTGTGGTATTATATTCTGATATTCTATCTGCATACCTAATAGCATTCAAAGCAGAATTAATTGCAATGTATAGACATTGCGATATTCGTATTTATGAGTAGGAATGCATCAATTTAAAAATGTCTCTCTGTTTAATAGATACTAAAATATAATTGTATACATATAGAACACACTCCTTTGAAATATTGAGCAAAGTGTAGATAAAACCAAAGCAATTACTTCTTTTTTATCTTAAAAATAACAGTTATCTTCCCTTAAGCTGAAACTCAATATCATGGTTCATATTGCACGGTTGTTCCTAACAAGAAAAAAGAGTGACAAGGTCGAATCACGTTCACCTGATTAAATAATATTACACCGTCTCTCGTATCTTCTAATTAGCTTCTTTTAATTATCATATTTCTGCAAGAACTACAGCTAGGTGACAAGCCAAGCGTTAATTAAGACAAGAAACCTCCTTGCGTTATATTTTTTTCCGTTCCGCTGACGTGCAGCCGCGAACGATTTGCGAAACTGCTTTTAGGTTGCAATCAAATAAGAACAATTTGTATCTAAAAATAAATCTTATCGGCGTTATTTTTTGCTCAACTAAACCCATTTACTAAAGTTGCTTATTAAGAGATAAGAACTGTTTGTTTTCTGCATACATGATATCCAATAGAAATCAATGACGTAAGATTATATGTGATTTCAAAAACATTTAACGAATTAATTAGCATAAGTAACCAATTATATATTGATAAAACTAATAAACCGACTACATTAAACATTTGAATTAAGTAATGTGCTTTGATTTCTCAATCTAAAATAGATTAATCCGTTTACGTACAGTCCTACGAGCCAAAGCAATGCAATAACAATAGTATTATGTTATCTGTGTTAATACACTCATAAAACATTATCCTCCCTAATAAATAAATAGTCAACATAGCTTAGATACTCATTTAAATTTGGACTATCTGAGCTGTTCTTTGAATTACGTCGAATGAAATACACCTAAAATATTAACAGAGTTTGAAGACCAAGGATGAGGTAATAAAAAAAACTATTCAATAACTTTTCATTGAACTTCTAGTTGCGACTATTAGTTGGTGACACAATATGCGCGATCTTATGCCATCTGCATCAATAACTCAAGGATTTTGGCTCGATTCCAGATACATGGAAATATATTGACCTCATAAATATGTTGTTTAATTGCAAGCTTATTTCCATTTTTTCAACGAAATAATAAAACTTCATATTATATACATATTTTGCAATGCAGCTGAGCAACGAAAAAATTAAGATCTATAAATTTGAAAGTAATGACTTAAATTTAATCTATTTTTACAATTAAAATGCTTTATTAATCTATATAGGCTCTATATTTCATCTTTCCTTTTGATAAAACTTTTTATGAGTGAAGGTATGATTACATAACTCAAAAACTGCAGAACATATTTTTTTTGTTTTTCGATGAGATCTTTTTTTTCTGTTTGGATTATATTACGATAACAAGTGGTATCTTTGAAAATTATCGGCGATGCGATCGACGGCCGAGCGGAGACGGCGCAAACGTTTGAAAAATATTCAATCTTTTAACGAAACAACTATGTACATAAAAATCTCATGTCACGATTGCACAGTTACATTTGGTCCGTGATTATCTCTAAAAGTACTTTAGCAATCATGATAATATTGTGTATTACATCTCAATATGTACATTGTACAAATTCAAGTTACAGAAGTTATTAAATCGTGTGTTATAGTTGAGATTTATGTTTAAACTTTAAATACTCTGATATACTTTACTATTATTGTTTATAAAAAGTTATAAGCTTTGTTAAAAATCTTAATTATTAAAAAATAAGGGTGTTTTAACAGTAGGTAGAGATCACGAAAGATTGAGATATTATGATCAATCAAACTGAAATCTCCTTTGAAAGGATTACTTTGATAGTTAGATCATGAATTGTAATGTAATTTTATGTTCATTTGATGTCTACGTGGGTGTTAACGTAATAGTGTCATTTAAATAGAATTCGAATGGTCGATAAAGTTTTATACATTAACTGGCGTCGACTTACTATAATAATAATAGAAACGTT
This sequence comes from Zerene cesonia, assembly GCF_012273895.1. Classification (NCBI taxonomy): domain Eukaryota; kingdom Metazoa; phylum Arthropoda; class Insecta; order Lepidoptera; family Pieridae; genus Zerene; species Zerene cesonia. Next base: position 3,245,962 of record NC_052121.1, on the reverse strand, counting down.
ACAAGATAAAACACTTGGCGTTGGATATCTTCTTGTTAATTAATGGCAATACAAAATAGTTTCTGACAACTATATATACGCAACATTTAAAATTTTAAACATATTTTTAATGCAAAACATTGGATAGTGCGTATTTGTTATTTGAAAAATAACTCAACTAATAGCATAATAGCAAAGACAAATTTCTTTAATAGTATTTTTATGTAGATATGGAAAACATATAATAAGGGGACGTGAAAGCACAGAACTGATATTGATATTAAAAGAAAATGTGTATATGGTATATTAAATCCATCGGCTTATTCCACAGATATTATAAACGCGAAAGTTTGTAAGTAAGGATGTATGTATGTATGATTGTTGTTACTCTTTCACGATAAACTACTGATCCGATAACAATGAAATGGTACATAGAAAGCTGGAAAACTGTAATAACACATAAGCAACTTTTTATTCCGATATTCCTTCGGGATACAGAGTTACGCGGGTAAAACCGCGGGGCGCAGCTAGTAGGGAATAAATAAGTTTATTGTACACCAATGTTCCACGATGATTCCTTGTTTTGTTGAAAAAATAGCGTTAACCGTAAAATTAATGAAATAAGTAACACGTTTGAGGAATTTCAGTAAAATTAATACGTTAATGAAGATTTTGTTTTTTTTTGTATGTAAGAGGCCGCTATCTATGCACATGCATCACACGATGATGATAAATGGATGCCCCGACATGAGTTATGGGCTTAAATGATAATCAGTGAGGGCAATCTTGACACTTTAGGGGAAGAAAAAAGACTCAGAAAATCATTCAAGCGGAAAAAGTACCTATTAATAGTCTAGGATAGTAAGATAAGTATCGTCACAGATAACATAATACTATATTAGGATTCGTATTATCTGTTGATTAAAACGAAATTATAGATTGATATGTTTTTCTTGTAATCCTTTCAATGCAAATATAATTAAACCTATATTATTTTATTCTATACCTTATCTACCTATATCTTCAGTCTACGTCTTTGTATTATACACAGATAATATAATTGAAAACGTTATTCCACCAATCTGTTAATCTGTCTGTTTTGAAATCTGTGAAAAGTTTATTGGATTTTATTTAGATGTTCTGACGTGATTGAATAACAAACGCCTGTCTTCGCTTTGTTTCGCCATTAGTTGACTTGAAAACCCAATACTAACAATATATCCGTAATTAACTACAGGCACTATTAATTTCTTAATAATTTAGTTTTGATCCAATTTTTTATTATTATTGTTCAGAACAAAATCCAAGTGACTCTCTATCATTTATAGTAGGCGTACACATGTGTTTTTATAGTATATCAATAAAGTTTATAGTTCGCTATCAATAAATAACACAAAAAGTTGTTCTTCTTTTAATAGCCACTATTTCGTCTTCTTCGTTTGTTTTGATACAAAGATGACTTCCCTATGATATATTAAAACTTTTTAGATTGTCGTTCGTGACGTGTTTCGTAAGCTGTACAAGTCAACTTTATTGCTACGTCGTTCGTCGACAAATAAAAATGTTTTATAAAAAAAAACATAGATGGATACTATTTATATAGCACGAGTTACATTTCTTTTTACATTGCTGTATTTACTATTTTAATTGTTGTATGTTTATAAGATAGAAAAGAGCACGTAATGTGTAATATGTTACATCAGGTGATAATCTATTTACATACAAAACTTCAGTCTTAGTTGTTGTAGTTTTGCTTAACTAACTTTTTCACAGTAGCACCTCCTTTCTCGATTTATCATATGTTTTATTTAAAGCAGGATGTCTATTGAAGTTCGATTTTTTACAGTGACTCAAGTTAAACGTCACGATTTGGTTAGCGTTTTTTTAAAATAGTAAAATGCAAAGGAAGTTTCTGGAATAATTAATAGTAGGCTTTGTTTGGCGTAACGGGGTTGATTGTGCCACAGAACGCAAATTAACAATACTTGCACGTTGCTGTGTTTATCTTAGTGAGGGATTTATGGTATTTCTTATGTTTATGTAGCGTCGTAGCTCTACAACCTCAGGAATCGCAAGATTTAATTAATCACACTGAAGGATTATGCGAAGATACATTTTAGGATATAAATATATATTTTCAGTTAAGAATATCACTTGTTACTGGTTGGGAACAGAAAAGTATATATGCCTATTCTCAACTTTCAAATGTATAAATATAATATAGTTTTATATTTGAGATTGTTTGTCACTTAATTTTCAACGCGTTTCTTCGTAACTTATTTGTGAAGTTTTTAGCTTCTTATGAATATAACATTTTACGACCGTCTACTGTTTTTCGTGAGCAAAGCTTTGTTGACTCATTGCTTAAAGTCGTAATAACAATACATGAAAAAGCACTTTCCTAAGCTGAGTAGGCACTGAAGTTTGCTATATATGTATTTAGAAACTAAATTGTATATTACAGTTCGAAGTCAATATTACAAATCTCCAAGGTTTTTACTAAATGCACAGTGTACAACGCTATGATTGTGGTCTGGGCTGCACCTTGTTTTTTTACTGACCCGTCGCGTTTATTGTTTTTTTTTTTATGTCATAGCGTGCAGCTGAGCTGGTGGTTCGCCTGATGGTAAGCGATCACCACCGCCCATAAACATTCGCAAAGGTAGTACCTCTGTGAATGCGCTGCCCGCTTTTATGGGGTAAGGGAAAAGGAAAGGATTAACGACTGGATAGAAGGAATGGACTAGGATTAGGAAAAGGAAACGGGCCTCCGGCTCCCCCACTCACCGTACGAAACACAGTGGCATGCCACTATTTCACGCCGGTTTTCTATGGCGGTGTGGTACTTCCCCGGTGCGAGCTGGCCCAATTCGTGCCGAAGCGTGCTCGACTCCCACAATAAATAAAAGCGTAAGAAGCATGTGATTTTTGTTCATAGGATATGATAAGAAGTGAGTATCTACTAAAAACAGTTATTGTGTTTGGTTACCATCTGCTGCATCGAAGTTTGTAACATGCTTCACAGTTCTCCCCAGCTCTCCGTAACATATGCCTTTTATTAATATATAGCTACGTAAAAGTTTTATCTTGAGACATTCACTGTCACTGACGCAAAATGTATAAAAGACTTGCGTCGTTCTACTGCCCCAAATTTCATTTAACACACGTCATGTCGCCAGATTCGATAAATTCATATAACAGAAAACAATCAGCCTACTTATGGTTTCATTTATATCTACATTAACAAATGCATAAAAACACATTGTTACATAGATATGCGTGCTATAACTATAAAAGATAAAAAATATGCATTTTAAAAGCATTTATAAATTATTTCAAATCAAATAAATAATTCTAAGATATACAAGTGCTTCCGCGTCACTATATTATTTCCAGGCATTTATGGGATGTCGCTAAATTGTAAATTATATTGTGACATTTTTATATCCTGAGAACTCCTGAATTGAGTGCCAAAGGCTATAAATAATAACTATGCTACTAATAATACTGGACTAGTGGTATGTACTCTGTACAACGTGTTCTGAATTTTAATGATGGCTCAAAAATAACATTTCCATTTTCGCTTTTGGACCAGTAATAGTATAATTAAAAAAACTGTTAAAAAAATAAACGATATGCATAGCTTTTATGTATAAATGCCATACATTGGTGCATACAACCAGCATAGATGAACTCGTTACGCGCAGAAAAGCAACAGAAACTATAAATAACTCTTGTGGTTATCATAAAGTCCCTTGAGAAATGGTGCGGCTTAATATCGTTATCTTAACTTGAGGACGACATCCAATAGCATTCAGTGGACAGCTACGACGTTATCATAGGCTGAAATCCAATTGGTTTCAACAAAATACACTGGCAATTGTAGTAATTCACGGATAAAACTACGTTTCTAATTGGCGGGAAAATATTGCTTTGAATTTGGAATTGGTTCAAAACACGCTTTTCGGTATTTAAATAAGTGGAAAACTTTGACAACATTTTATCTTTATTGGTTCAACTGTGACTTTGTTTGTACAAAAACATGTATCTTTTGTTATATGGTAGAAGTAGACGTTAAAGTTATTATCGTTATGAAATTAGTTTCAAACCTACTTCAATAAATGGAGGTGGTTATCAATTCGAGTGTATGTATTTTTTGTGTTTGATTTCTCATAACTTTTTATTGGGTGAACTGATTTATTTTTGAAACCTGGTGAGACTCATGTGGTCCATTTATTTCCAGTCATATTTAATTGGTTTAGTTTTGACAATTTGAAGGCAGTTCAGTTTTTTGTTAAAAAATAATTATTATGAATTAAATGTATATTGCGTCAAACAGCAAGCACTCAATGTATTTGTAATGACTATAGAATTCTTCTACCTAAACGTATAAAACATTCAGTCTTGGTATGAAAAGAGGGTCGGAAAAAAGCATTAAAGTGGGTTGTAACATTTACTTCCGGCTCCTTGGAACATTCCCTTCTTTAATTTATATGCGAATTGCGAATCCTTTTGACCTTGTGTCCTTTCACGGTCACGAGCTTTTATTACGTCACACAATGCGCGAAAAAAGGCGTATTAAACTAAGTAACAGGGGGAGAAGATTGTGACTAATTTTCCTTGACGCTAATAAAAGTGTATGTCCACAAAAGGGTGGGTTTTATTAGAATTTCTACGGATATATATTAGGGAGGATCAAAATATCATAGGGTAAGAAATAACAATGCTCTGATGAATTGATTTATGGTTTTAAATTGATGTATTGGAACATAGTCGAACATTCAATAGTTTTAAGAGCTATTGTCAAATTAACATTGTCTACTTTATAATAAAGAAGTGAAAAAACATTTTGCTCTCTTGAGCATTACAATGATTTAAAACTCCGAAAATGACACGATAAAATAGTGCAAAAAGAAAATTTCAAACCGACATAAAACGTTTTTTTATATATTTTCTCGTGATTCTTTTCTTTCTTACCCTTTCCTGAACTATTATGATTGCATCAAAACCGAAATCATCAAAATCGATATCTTAGCCATTCTTCAGTTTTAGCGAAACTAACTAACAGCAATCGATTTTTATACGTTTGTAGATACCAATAGATAAAGAGAGTATCGGGAAAGTATCAGTGCTTTTATTACTGGGCTTTAATTTATCAAATATTTATTGCTCTATCCTATTATCATATAATAATATGTATTTGTGTGAATTATGTGAGATTTTAGCTCTTATATACTACGGCCCATTAGCTCAGTTGGTTAGAGCGTCGTGCTAATAACGCGAAGGTCGCGGGTTCGATCCCCTCATGGGCCATAGATTTATTTTTATATTTCAATCTGTAATATTATACCGTTTCACTGCGCTGCGCTCGGTTTAACTATAAATGAAGTACTGGTGAATGAAAATTTCAAAATCTATTAAACAGTTTTTATATTATCCATTTCAAAATAAGAAAGAAAATTAAAGCAAACATTTATGATAATAGAGTGCAACTTGAAGTGTGTAATATGTCTTCGATTTACCAAATTGCCAAAAAATGCTAGTCAAGTCGCTGTCTGTTTTAATTCTTTTATTTTTTTGCTATAAACAGCGGCCAGCGACGTTTTATTTCGAAGACAACACTGGAGAAATGTTTCCTAGTGTCCTTTAAATATAATTCTATTTGGATGTAAACTGACATAAGTACCTATGAAATAAAAAAAGCCTTTGTTTCCTTACATCGATAACATTTAATAATGTACGGTATTCGCCTATAAGGTAATCGACTCACGTCCACGTGTCTGATTCCGTTGGGTGTATATTCCTGGAGGTGAAATGTCTTGTAATTGATATTTTACTAAGTGGGTACTACACGTGAAAGAATCTCTTACCAATACAGAAAAGTTATGTGCTATTGACCATTGTATTATAATTAGGTAAAGATGCTTATGAACAAAGAATTAGACTAGTAATAAAGATGACCTGATTTTAATAGTAAATGTCCGTTTCGGTCCCTTGCAATATGCTTTGTATATTTATTCTGTCTAGTTGACAGCCAGCTGTTGCCGAAGGCACAGTACCATAGAAAATATAATACTATAGACCGAACAAAATATAAGTCAACAATAATATAATATTTGATTGAAATTTGACAAGGCTCGTAGTGTATAGATAAGAGGCTTTTATTTTCTTGAATGCCCATTGTCACGACCAGGAGTAATAGTGTGAAATGTGCACGTGTGGGTGGATTCCATTACGATATATCAAGTAATATAACCTATTTATAAATTAACAATACCTTTTAATAAAATGCATTTCACAGTGGCAGCCGACAGCAGTGAACTTGAAGCAATCGAGGGCATTTAATTATTTCCCTGACAGTGACATTTTAACGAGTGTATGGGGACTAATGGAGTAATTACTAATTAGACACGTTTATGTAAATGCTACTATGTAGATTTCGATACATAGTTATATATTAATTGCAATAAATATACGATATTGATTGCGGATATGCTGATTCAGGGTTTTTGCTCATCATCATAATTATATACACTTGGAAATTTATTGCGTTTGAGCAGAGAAGAGTTGTTTGTATATTATTAGATACCTATTACCTTACGTATACATATGAATAGAATTAAGCTGAGACTTTTGGCTTTCTTGTTAACCACCAATGGAAATCGATATGTGGATTTCTCTTTCATTCTGAGCTGACCTGGGTGGAATATTATATGGCTATAAATTTTGATACAAAACTAGCCATATAATTTTTTTTACTGAAACCCAGGTCAGCCAATATTCTAAATAGCAAGGGGACAGTCACTGAACGCTTTTATAACGAGCTTTGACTTGAAGTTGCTTTATATTAAAAAGTATCTTTATTCTTTCATCTATCTGTAACATCTATTTATATACTACTTCAAATAGATGTGTACTGAAGAGCTATAATAACGTCTATTCTTTAAAATATTCAAACCTTTCATATTATACTAATAATGTTGTTGCTAGAACTCTGTAAAAAATCACGCTTCAAGGAAACTGTGAATAATCTAATAATTTGTTGAAATAACTAAAATCTGCAAATTATTAAATACAACAATGTTATAGTATTTGCCAATTTATACACGTGGGTGTCGTCGTGTTACGGTTAAACTTGAATTGCTCCATATTTAAAACTTATCGGGAAGTAGTTATATTTATGTTATTAGTTGATTGAGATTAAATCAGATATTTAAATTATTTGGATGCATACGACAATTTCAATATAATTTAATGTTTATTTTGGGATGTCTGGCCTGTGTTATGTATCATTATTGATACCTACTTGCGAACTTGCTTACGTTCTACCAAGTCATTTATAATTGTCACTTTCTATGTAGAAACATATATGTATATGTATACGAAAAAAAAAATCGATGGACTTTATGAATTATTAACTACATCAATCATGTCATTTAAGTATTTGATATAAATCTTTGTGGTTTCTCTCATTAATTCTAAAAACTTGAACGTTTGTGTTGCTTTGATGTAAAGCAGTCAACTGTGATTAGGATTTAAAAATAAAAAAATCAATAACGGTACTAAATTGAGCATCATAAGTAAAGTGAGAGACTCTAGTCTTAGACACATTTAATACATATGCCAATTTTGAAACCGATACAAAACTCCAGTATTTGATACTAATACCACTGATAACTAAATAATTACCATATAACTAACACTACCTTATACTATTTTCGTAAGTTTAACCGTAACAAACGTTCGTCTACAGACGACAGATTGGCCAGAATTACTTACGTGAGGCAAATACGACGTAACGTACTTATTGTTTGCATTGGCTTCCTTGCGAGTTGATCTGATACCATTTTAATTCGAAACGAAATTAAGGATTAGTCGTGACATGGAATATCTTTTACTTACACATTCAAAAGGAAATTAATTTTCCGAAAACGGAGTTCTGGATTTGAGATATTCGATAACTAGTTTATTTCTAGGTTATGTGTATATTAATGGGATAAAAATTTGACAACCTTTACAAATAACTTCTAATATAATTCCGGAATAAAAATATTGCCCTTTCGTGAGTGCCCACGAACTTACTCTGTAGCAAATATCAACCTTAGTGACCGCGTAATTCCTGCAATTAGCGCGTTCAAGCGTATGATGATGAACGATATAGGTAATCAAGTAAAATAATCGTCTTTCATTTTTAAAATGATTCAATACTTCTATCTTTTCTTATGTAAATGAGTAGTAAGAATATCGACAGAAGTTTTAAATTATAATAAAGTCAACTTAGCTAGATGCGATAGATACCTCTACGAGGATAATAATTTTTGCTTAATCTACCGACGTGGTATTATTTCAGGAAAAATAAGATAAGTACCTACAGTACAACGTTAGGCATCTTATGTAATGAATGAAGCAGTCATTTTGCATGAGTCATAATATATAATTGAAATAATTTAACCGGTATCAGTCAGTTCTTAGAACATAATGGTTTTTCAAAGCTAAGTATCTTATAATTAATATTTATACAAAGATCATATCCATCAACAACAAAACAAATTAATGTTGACACTAAAAATGTGTAAATATGCTGATTCAAATATATAGAATTATTATCAACTTAAAATAAACTGGATCAATGACATTTATTATATTTATAACTTCACCTACCTAATGATATTACGATGATTATACAATAAGGTTTGCATATATTTGCATACCTCTAGACTGTGTAAAAAGTATAAAAATATACACCTTAAAAAATTACAAATTACATAAATTTAAACAATTCTGAGTTTTATTTATATTTAATTTTATTTACATTATTTTATTCTTATTCTTAGTATCAATTATGATGAATTGTGGAATAAATGTAGTTCTATGCATATGTGAATAAACTGTTAATACAACGAAAAATACAATCCTATACAATGTAACCAAAAGGTGAATTAGACATGGGCCAGTAATTTTCATTTACAGCTGTATTGTTTTTGTAGACAATGTAGATAATATTCCATTGTAATTTTTAGTACTTATACCTTAAATATATCTTTATACCTTATGACGAATATATTATCTATAGTTTTACTTATTATGTACAAGTGATAAATATACCGTAAAAATAGCAATGGATTTTAACACAGGCTTTTTAAAATATTAAGAATATTTGCAATTATATTTGCATAATTCCACATTGGATAACTTATAACTTTTTTTTTTGTATTAAGACCTTCATAATTGTTCACTAAAAGTTGTTTAAGGAAGCAAAATAACGGAATCGTTCATGTATAAAATTGATTTATTGCGCAAACTTACGAAATAAACTTATAGAATCTCACTTTGTTAATAAATAGATAATACTTACAACGACAATTTTTCTATAAAACAAGGAACATGATAGCAATTAACATGATTACAGGCAATTTTGTTTGTAGGTTACGTAATGATGCACTGGTCGTCATACGGCTATTAATGAAATATAGTATTTTATCACAATCCACTTTATAATTCGTCTCTGCTTCTCTACTGTACATTATAAGCCTACAATACGCGTCTCGACTTACATATAAACGCATACGCGTAATGGGATCCAAAACAGTGGTTATCTTCCAATCTATCACACTTTCCTTTTGATTGTTCACTTTTGGGCCAATATCTTCTTGTGGCCTTGGTTCTTCGCTCCATAAACTGACATCGACATCATCTTCACTCATTTTTCTAGTGTTATAGTCGTGTATGTGGTTCCTTAGAAATGATTGTGCTATATAGCAGTAAATGGCTACTGTTTCAATGAGCTCAACGTCCTCTATCCTCAGCCAGCATTGTTCGGAGCGCTCGTTGCGGAAGGGCAATTGGAGAGGTACTGGCAGCACAAGATACGGCTTATTATCAACTTTGCTTTCGGCGTTGGCTAGCAAAATGTTTGTAAATAATAACGTGAATAACATTTTAACTGTGCAGTTGTGCCGACGTCATTATAGTAACTAACCGATTGTCATGGACTAAATGTTGTCGCGGTAAAAGGTACCTAGTGCAGAATAGTGCGTTGCCTTCGCGAGTTTTAAATGATTATTGCCTCAATTTACTGCCTATTGTTCAACAATGTTATTAAAGAAGGCAAGTCAATAACATACACTTATTTTAATTAATAAATGATACGTTGTGTGTTCAAGGTTTGTTGGGCATAAATTAAAATAACAAAATGCACAGATTATCGATTGTAGTGATGGAGGTACATTTTTATTTTATATTAATGTATTTGCAATATGTTTGTTTTGGTAGTGTGTATAATAAAGTGATCTTCTTTTTATTAATAAGATTTATGTACTATGAACTTTTACGAAAACTTACGAAAAGTAATATGAACCTTATAAAAATGTCACCCTTTCGGCATAATAGAAATAAAAATTAGTTTTTCATATAAATTTTTGTTTCAAATACATCAAAAAGCCCTTGGTGATTTTTTTTATTTTTAACAAGTAAATATTTTATCGGTGTTCTGTAGTTTAAGATACCAACGTGAATATCTACAAGATATGTATTTATGAGGTTTTTTATTATTCTTATAAAAATTAATACGCATTCTTTATAACACGCTTTTATTGGTTTCACCTGTATGTTTATAACTAATCCCTTTTGATTCTTAAATTAACACTTAACGGACAGATTTAATTCAAATTTTCTACTACAAGGATCGGTGACAATTCAATAATTGCATGAGTTTATCCTCTGATTAGGTAATATGATATGATCCTCGTGGCTATCATTTAATACTAAGATCAATTTTCGTCGATTGTATACTCTATAAGATATGAGAGCATGTGAGACAATTTAGTTTGGTTTGCTTAGATTTAATGGTGGAATTGATTCTACCGTTAAAGGGTGTCTTTTTTAATTTCTTTAAACTAAGTACCAATATATATGTTTATTATATACATAATATACACTAAGTAGGTGAATTACAAGTGTCCAGTGGGTATTATAGATACCTACGCCAAATGATAAAAATTAAAAAAAAAAAAAAAATTCAATGATATTTCTATGAATCCAGCCATACACCTATAACCATATACCTATAGGAGACCAACGTAAAATCGTAGTATATTGAGTTTCGTTTAGTGAGTGGTGGATCCAGAGGCCCGTATCCTTTTCCATTTCCAGTTCATTTCATTATTCCCTTAATTAATCATTTCCTTATCCCTTTGCATTTAAGTTGGCAATTTGTTTTCGCAGACAAATAACCTCTACAAATGTTCATGGGCAGTTCTGGTCGCTTATCATAAGACGCTCCACCAGATTCTTTGCCAAGTATCTTCGTGTATAAATTGGTTTAATTTTAAGAAATAGTAAGTGCCCGCTCGATATTCAACAGTTGAACTTCAAAATGATACCGTTCACCGTTCTTGTGTAACAGGTGTGTGGAACACGACTTTCTTTTTTATAACTATAAGGAATATATTAGGATAAGGAATATTAAAGAATGTTTAAAAATTGATTTTCTATAAAACTCTATAAAATAAATTATTAGTCTGACTAATAATCGTTGTTATTTCAATATGGACTTCAGTCAGACATGGATACAGTCACGGATAATAATATATACTAATATTTTAGTATAATTTATGACCATTGCTCCAGTTTGGTGTAAACGCCATCTGTAAAATTTATAATGCATTAGTCTTACTTGCTGACAAATTTGCTGTATGTTACGATAGATGGCGTTGTTTTTAATGTACGTAGGAATATTAACTTTAGGTGTTTATCTATGTGAAAATCAAGGTATATCAATGAATAACAGAATTAAAATCAACTACTTTTAGTAAAAACTGAAATTACAAAAGAGACAAATTTTCATTTAAGTAAATGTCTCTGTCGAGTCTTTGTCGTATGACTCCTAAACCGTGGTGTTGGTATAAGAAAGTGCTCTAATGTTGGTAGAACTGTCATATGACGCTATATTCAGAATGTTTACTTTCATTGTGTTTTGCTAATTTTGAAGCTATACAGAGCTTACTTCAGTTGATTGCGCGCGAGTGACAGTGTTGAACGTGGGAATAGATTCGTTGTGAATAAAATTATATTTTAGAAAATATGCAGAGGTCTTTTTATGGATTGCTCTTTGCAATCCTAGTGCTATCTTTAACTGGTCCGTTAGAATCTAAACGAACTTTCGGTGGTGGAAGACATAGCTATCCTAAATCTGGTGGCCTCTCGGGTAGTGGGGGCAGTCATTCGTATCCACATTCAGGCGGTTTGTCTGGCGGCAGTCATGGTTATCCATCGTCGGGTGGTGCTCATGGATATCCGTCTGGTGGACAATCTGGAGGTGGGCACGGGTATCCTTCCTCAGGAGGTAGTCATGGATACCCATCATCCGGTGGCAGCCATACATATCCACAATCCGGCGGATCTCATGGATATCCACCTGGTAAAGGACTATCAGGCAATTCCCCAGGCACCGGAGCAGGTCATACTACTAATGTGCATTATCATTACAATTACAATCCTCCACAGCAAATTAGGTATACTCCAGTTCACGGAGGTGCACCTGTAAGCTATCCCGTCTATCGAGGTTCACCACCAAATTACGTGTACCAATACAAAGACTCCGGTAGTAAATACGGTACGCTGTTGGCTGGGCTTGCGCTACTCAACCTTGGAACACTTGCCGCCGGCACTTACGCACTCAGTAAAACTCATTCCTCAAACAATTATACGCCCCGGCCTGGCGAGATTTGCAAATTCGGTGTTAAAAAAGACAACGGCGATTACGAGGAAACTAAAATCGACTGCAATTTGATAACTAGTTTCATATTCGAAGAGGAAGCTAAGACCCAAAGTGCGGGAGGCACAAACACGACAGTTATTACAACGGTGACCAATGTAACAACTGTGAATGGTCCAGCAACAGACTCTCCGCCACCAGCTCCGAAACAGTTATACGAAATGTTGCCCAATGGTACGTTAGTTCCTGTAAATGTGACTAACGAAGCCCCAGCGAATGCTACGAGTAATGCGTCGAATAATACAATGACGTCATCAGTGACGATCACTACGACGAATACGACAGTCACTAATGCACTTGATGTAAAGGGAAAGCCCGTTGATGTCACGCCGGGAATGCAATGCTATGTAATAAGACACAGCCCAACATCGAATATGAAGCGAGCCGTACCTTGTAAACTTTTGCAAACATATGCCGATCAATCACTTAAGAAGAACTCGGCGTCTAAAAATATGCCGGCTTTAACGATGTTGACTGTAATTGTAGGAATGTTAGTGTTTCAATAGATCTTAATTATGTGATGCTTAAAGACAACGTTTCTAAGGCGTCTTATGATTAACTGTAAGACTTAATTGTCTATTATATATAAATAACACGATTGTATTATTTTCTTTGTGAATGTTATCTATGTTCCAAAATTTATTGGTATTATAATATAAATAGTATCCGTCCGCGAATACTTCGACAGCTACAGATGTAACGAAAACATATTGTGTTATGTCTCAACATTATTTATATCTATTTTTTATAATAAGAGCTCAGTTAGAATTAATAAAATGCCCTTGAACGCAACCTCTTTAAATTAATAAAATATTTTATACTCTCGAACAGATTGGGTTTTCTGGAGTTTCAAGAGACATTGTATTGTATTATTTCATTTGTGATATTTTGATAAAGTTTTTATTCATTAAAGTTGTGTTACTAAAGCTATTGTTTTATTAATTTTATAGTTGTACAGTTATTTTTGGTCTATAGATATTAGTTAATTAAAAATTAATTTAGATAAGCTAATTGTAAATGGGTTGTCAGTACTCGGACCGCAATATCATTAACACTGCATCTATCGTCTACTACATTAATGATGTATCGTTTTAATGTGTATCTGTACCTCTGTAGATCTTCACTCAATGTTCAAAATATCCAGATATAATATTTATTATCCAGTTATTTTCTGCTTGATGTAACGCATATAAATATGTATAAATCATACTCAAAAACTCAATAACACAAAAATTATAAAACAAAGGATTGTGATTGCTTGAGCATAATTCGTCACATAATAAAAACTGAAGTATTCGAAAATTATAGTTTGACATGCGACAAACTTCAATATTGCTTTGATAAGTTCGTAATTATGAAGAACACGCAGTCATACTTTCCTTGTTCCTATTGACAAAGTCGATCGATAATAATTGATCCCATGCAATATATGAATAGGTTATACTTGTATTAAAATTCCAGGCTTGAAACCGGATGTCAGTTGAAAACTTAAACATTACTAGCTGCGCCCCGCGGTTTCACCCGCGTAAGTCCACATCCCGTAGGAATATCTTGATAAAAAGTTGCCTATATGTTATTCCAGTTGTCTAGCTATCTACGTACCAAATTTCATTGCATTCGGTTCAGTAGTTTTTGTGTAATAGAGTAACAAACACACATCCTTACAAACTTTCGCATTTATAATATTTGTAGGATACATTATATTTATATATACAGAAAAGTACAGTTGGTTTAGTACAGTATTATGCTGTCTATGTTTTAGGTAAGAAAACTAAACAAATGTAGTCAAATATAATCTTTCGTATGCATTAGATTCACTATTCAGTGTAGGTACCTAATAATACCTAAATAGTTCTAAAATTCATGAGACTTTCTTATGAAGATAAGTGATCGTTTAAAGATACTAGCAATATCGGTAAAATGGTTTACTAAGGATTGATGGTTATAAAAATAAATGTTCCCACAGAACCAGCTCCGAACTCGACGTCGAATACAGCGTTGGAATCTTTATACAAAGAGAGAATTTGTTAGTTTGTGACTATCTTATATAATATATCGCCATAAAAAAAATCCACGTTATTCCCATCATTTTAGGCTACATTTTGCAGTAGCTGCAAAAACCATTGACGATATACAAATAAAATGTTCTACATATTTGTAGTACTATCTATCATTACCTTAAAAAATATCTGTTCTTATCCATACACATTACTTTGTATTCAAGGATGTTTCAGTAGGTGCGGATTACTTTTTAATGGTTTTTTTCAGAAGATGTTAAGATATTTAACAAAACTATACCTAAAAATAAAATGCGCGAGCTGCTACGCCACGACCGCACCTCGAGGCTCGAATGGTATTTATATATGTAATAAATTATTTTTCTATTATGGTTGTAATTTTTAATTTTGATTTTGGTTTTTGAATTTGAACACTGTTACTGTGATAAAAACTACTTTTTACCGTGGTAAAACTTCTTCCGATGGGGATTTATTTATTTTATTTTTGTGTCGGTGTAATTCTCGGTCTTTTTAGTAGCATAGGTAAACTAGGTAGGTACTTATACATATTCTCTGGGTTTAATAGATGGCGTTTTCAAACGCATATTTTATAGCTTCTTTTTAAAAACAACGAACATGCAATTGTAATCAGTTGATGTGGCATTGATATCTAATATTAAGACCGTCTAATAGTCGGTGATGTGTAAAGCGCTTTATTTAGAAACAAAATATTTAAAATTAATTGGCCTTATTTATTTTTCTCTTTTTAAGTTTTTAATCAAGGTAATTATCCATTAACGTAGCGATGTGAGTTGAATACCGATGATCTCATATTGTAATATTATAAGTTTAAATTCTTAAACAAGACGGATTGTCATTATAATGTCATCTGTATGTGGTAGTCGAGCACGCTTCGGCACGAATTGGGCCAGCTCGCACCGGGGAAGTACCACACCCCCACAGAAGACCGGCGTGAAATAGCATTCTGCTGTGTTTCGTTCGGTGAGTGGGGCAGCCGGAGGCCCATATCCTTTTCCTTACCCTTCCCAGTTCTTTCCTTTATTCCTATCGCCAATCCTTTCTAAATCCCTTCCCGAAAAGTCGGCAATCCATTTGTAGAGGTGTAAGTTCTGCAATGGACCTTATGTCTCTCCAAATTTTCATGGGCGGTGGTAGCGCTTACCATCAGGCGTCCCACCAACTCCATTGCCGACTGTATCATAAAAAAAAAAAAATTATAATCCTTTACAACAAAGAGCTTTTAACATAAAACACTATTTAAATTTTTTAACCAAATCGATCTTTATTATACCTTTGGACCATTGACCTTTGCGTGGTAATTTTAAGTATTTTACTGTAAAACAAGTAAATAACATACAGGTTCATTGTTATTATTGCTAGAAAGGTACGGCTTTCGTTTATCTGATATAGTTCAGTGACTTCACAAACTCACAGTAGGTAATTGTTCTCCTTTATCGATCTTTTACAATTGTTGCTCACTTATAATATAACGCAATAAAAACCTGTTTTTATTGTTATTAGTGAACTATGAATCTTAGAGGTTGATGTATCCTTTAATTATTCTAACTATATAAGCATTATTGGAGTTATAAATTTTATCTGAACTCAAGAGTCAATAAAAAAGCAAACATGTCGATTATCGAATTGAAGCATTTCAAACGTTATGTAATTTTGTGTATTAGTTACGTGTAATGACGTTATTGTTATATGGTTATGGAGATGGCTATGAAATGAAAAATATAACTTGCCTCTTTTGTTATTTGTTCGCGAAACTGTGATTGTATAGAATACATTAATTGAATATTTTTAATTTGTGTTATAAATTTAGGATTCATTCGCGCTGCAGGATTCTGTTAATTGTTTATCGTAATAATTCAGTTTATACAATTATGTGGTTGCATACATTAAATCAATTAGAAGTTTTGTGAGATGCGAGATCATTTTTTTTCTAAGCTTAAAATTTTTCTTATGACCTATATCACTTTTTTTATATAGTCGGTCTGTTTCTAATCAATCTAAAAAGCCGGCCAAGTGTGAGCTGGACTGTCGCTGGCGAAGAGTGCCGTAGTATCATTTAAAAGCAGCAGACTATACATATAAAGTATAAGTGGAGATTAACAAATTTTCAATGATCGAAATAAGTTTGTGTCTCATAGTGCTTGTATGAACTACAAAGTTACGTTATACGGTTTTTGAAAAAGTGCTATATCACAAAAACTGTCAATCGTATCTTGTTTGAACCAAATCGTCGAAAGTTTTCCTTGACATCTACAACATATGTTTTATCTAGGTTTCACTATCTCAGATTAGATGGATGGCCGGCTCGACACACATCAGCCCATTTACTCTTGCTTGAATAGAAAACTAAGACTAGCATTAATATACCTTATTCTATTATAACTCACTAGCTTTTGACCGCGGCTTCGCACGCGTTATATTCGTAGTAGTTTAACAGATGTTATTATACATATGAATATTCCTCTTGAATCATTCTATCTTTCAATAAATCCCATCAAAATCCGTTGTGTAATTTTAAAGATCGAAGCATCCATACAAACAGGGTCATACGCGGGAAGCGACATTGTTTTTGCTATGTAGTGATTCTATACTCCTTATTAGTATCCTTATAGCTCGAGTATTTAAATATTCTTGGATTAATCCAAACACATGAGGTAATTATTAATATTATTTACCGGTAGCATAAAATAATAGGTAAGGAATATGTGAAGAGATGAGTGTGATGAGTGAATCTTTGTAAGGTTACGAATAGTTGCATACAACTAGCCATAGCTAGTTTTATGATTTTCCTAGTTCGCGTCACGTTCAAGGGATTACCCACGTGTATAGTATTTATAGTATCTGTGCCAACGTATATTCTTTTTATATATGCTTTTCTAGGCAGTTGAAGAGTTTTTATGATTTGACACAGTATTATCTGAATTAAAGAATGAAAAAAGAATAAATGGATTTCATTTATAATAATGGCTCAAGTCTTGAGGAAACACACTTGATTACATTGTTTGATGTACATTGGCAAAATTTAGAATAAGTTATAACTTAGAACTCATAAATACATGAAAACTTTTCAGTAATTCAACCGAAAATAAATGTGCCTACTTAATATCTGGATGAAATCGATGTCAATTTATATATAAAGCTACGTCATAATAAGGTAACACGATTTATAACAATTGTTAATTAAATATCGTAAAAGTAAATGAATAAGCAGGTCCTGTCCGCCTTGAAAAATGTAAATATTGATATAACAAAATAAGGCGCATCAATGACGTAGTTCTACGTGTTTAAATGACTACGAAATTTAAACAGCTGAAAAATTTAGAAATGAAAGACTTTTAAACGGAATTTAAACACGTTTCGTACACTTTACAGCGAGCGTGGTCACAAGTCTTCCCGTTGGGTTACTAATATTAATAAGTCTTTAATTTCTAAATGTATAATACTCGCGTAAAATAAAACACAAGAAAATACTAATCTGAAACATTAAAATTATATGTCTATTATGACAGTCTTGGTACTTACGTTGGAATATTTTCAATGGTTTCCTATTTTAAAACAATTTCTATTACTTTACTATTACTACAAATTTTATATTTATTCCGCCGTGGAGTACATAGGCTCTGTCATTAAACTATTTGACACATTTGAAGTGTTTAAGACTGTACCTGTTTATATCACTTTGCAAGTAATATAAAAATAAGTAAAAACAAAATGTTTTTATTACTTATGTACATACTCTAGGTGTTATCTGACCAGAAATTGACAAACGATTTATATTTTCTAATCAATTAGGTAAACATTACAGTTATCAATATTATCAACATGGTTTACATGTATAATTATCGAAGGGCTTGAAAACTATTCTTATTAGCTCACTTAGAAATGTTAGCATAGGTAATACAGTATTATGTTATCTGTGGTATAGGAGGTATATGATATTAAGATGACACATTTGTATATCCTATGACAAAAAGTACCTTCTTACAAATCTTATCACTCTTCCGGGATGTGTATTCATAATTGTTCTTATCTTGTGTTACAATTATTCAATTTATAAAATAATTAATTACAATTTTGGATATAAAACAGCGAATTATCCCTATGCTATAATAAGACAAAATTAATATCGTCACGCGCTTGGATTTCAGATGATTTTCGACGTGTTTTCGATAATAAATTCGGAAATGTACTTTTAATTTGATTTAACTTTCAATAATTGAAGAGAAAATAATCTTTCTGCTGTTAAACTTATAATACACTAGCTGCACCCGGCAAACGCTGTTCTGCCTTACTCTGATTATTTAGGGGGATGAAAAATAGATGTTGTCCGATTCTCATAGATACCGGATAAGCACAAAAAATTTCATCAAAATCCGTCAAGTCGTTTCGGAGGAGTATGGCAACGAAAACTGTGACACGAGAATTTTATATATTAAGATTATGTTTCCATTTATCTAATTTTTTCAAAACCTCAATTGTTACCCAGATTTAAAGGTTATACCTCCAGTATTATCAGCAGCTGTAACTTATCTTACCAAAATTTCATGCAAAAAACACTATGGGTTAGAGATATAGTTCTTAAAATAAAAGTAAATAAATAATAGTTATAAGTACATGTATAGTATTAGTAACACAAATAAAAACATTGTGGGCTGCTTATTCCGCCTGAATTTATCATTTTTTTTTTTTATGCTGTATTTATTTCCAGCAATAATCTCGGTGTGCTGGGTGGCCGGCGCCGGCGTTGGGTTCCTGCCGCTCCTGGGTTGGCATGCTGCAGTCGGTCCCACACCGAGCTGCTACTTCGTAGAGGTCATGGACTATAATTACCTCCTCTTTTTGTACTTCGCGACCATCGTCACCCCCAGTGTTTTGCTTGCTGCATTCTACGCGCATATTTATCGCGTTGTTGTTAAACAGGTATGTTTTCTGTGGAAGAAATTGAGGACTCATTTTCTATTGAGTCATATGTCATCATCGTCATCATCATCAGCACATATTTATTCCTACTGCAACGACACAGCTCTCCTATCAGGGTTCGTGGTATATTCCACCGCACTGGCCAAGTGCAGGTTAACAAATGTCACATATAGTCAAAGCATTTATTTTGGACATGCTGATTTTGTAAAATTTTTATCTTCACCGTTTCCGTGATGATGCAGATCACGATTAATGTGCAGATAAATTGAAAAGTCGATTTATTTCTTTCACGCTTGTCCGGTTTCGAACCCCCGGCTTTTCGATTGTAGTCCGAGTTCCCAAATGCTGAGCCATCATTGTTCTGTGTGTGTCAAATGTAATTTATAT
The DNA here is from genome assembly GCF_012273895.1 of Zerene cesonia. Classification (NCBI taxonomy): domain Eukaryota; kingdom Metazoa; phylum Arthropoda; class Insecta; order Lepidoptera; family Pieridae; genus Zerene; species Zerene cesonia. The sequence continues at coordinate 3,225,865 of NC_052121.1, read as the reverse complement.
TAGTACTAGCGGTTCGCCCCGACTCCATCCGTGGTACGTTTTTTTCTCTGAATAAAAACCTTCCTAGTGCCCTAATGAAAGAGTTAAAAAAGATAAGCCTAATATGTCGAGCCATTCTCGAGTTTTACGCCTTTACATTTTATTCATATAGATTACTAGCCGACCTGACACTCACAACACAAAAAAGAATGAATAAAGTCGGTCCAGCTGTTCACTCGTGAAGCTGTGACCATCATCAGAGATTCATTTATATCAAATGTAGGTATAGAGATAATATTATATAAATAGCTAGGCGCCCAGGGTTTGATAAAAGGTTTCGAGATCGCCGTTTGAGATATGTAAAAAATCATGATATCACTCGTTATAGCATTATATAGCAAGTAATAATATAAATTATTTTATTACGAAGACAATTTGTGCACAATGCGGAAGTAACGATTTGGTTTATAACTACATAGTATAAAACGAAGTCGCTTTCTCTGTACCTGTGACAATATGTATGTTTAAATCTTTACAAGTGTAACGGATTTTATGAGGTTTTTTTTTGTAAATAGAGTTATTCAAGAGGAAGGTTTATATGCATAACTTCAAACTACTTCGAATTTAACGCGTACAAAGCCGTGGGCACTACGATAACTAATATACAGAAGCGTGTAGTTGATAAAAAATGCTAAATATATTTAAAATGTATCCTTTCATAATACGGATAAACGGTTCTTCAAGTTGTTATACGAGTAGGTACGTTATTCCTTAATAAGCAGATCGGAACAACATTCTTTTAGAATTGAGATAAACAGCGTGTTAAGCTTATCGGTGTACAACAAGACATTGTTTGGAAAATCAAGTGCGATATGGTTATTATTTATATTTCAGGCTGTTATATTCAATCCATTTTAAAAAAGATATATGGATATATTTTAAATATTACAGATATTATATGAGAATAGTAGGTGTATTATACAAAAAAAAGCACACTGCGTAAATAGCGAAATAAGCCTTTAGAATGTACAGTTTTGAAGTCCAATTAATATCGGAAGTCAAATAATAAATCAATTATCTTCCTCAAACAATTCTAGAGTTGTACAGTTATTTTATTAGACAATGAAGTTTTGAAACCGGCTGTGATGAAAAACACAGTAGTAGATAATGAGAATAAAAAATTATGTTTTAGATTTTGGTTTTTCTTTAATTTTAAGTTCAGATTTTTAAGCGACTTCATCAACTCAAATTCCTTTTTTATCCCTTACCGAAGCTCCTTTCGTATCTTTTCTTTTTCCACCAATTTTTTCCAGACTTCCATTTCGTCGCATTTTCGGTTCATAATTTCACTTCGAATTTAGACCGTATTGTAAATACCCAGCTATGAATTTGAAGGATGATTTAATTTTTATTAATATTAACATACTTATTTACTTCTTTTCTATACAGCTCTTTTTATTTACTGCAGTGATTTACAAATTATTTTTACACATATTTTTTTTTACAGATATTAACTATAAAGAAACTAAAGATATGCTTAATTTAGCACATTTATTTAAAAGTAATTTCACTTGAAAAACCTAGAATTTGAGGTTATTGAATCATTCTTAATGAAAATATCGAGATGTAACTTGTTTCATTACTAGCATTACAAAGTTAGACTTATTTTTTTATCCTTCATTGGTTTACACTGGACAGAGTTGAATGTAATTAATTGGTGTCAATCGAGAGATACCCACTGCGTGTTATCATGATAAACAGGTCGTTTTCACACGCCATCTATACAAAAAAATGCAGAACCTAAAAAAACAGTATCTATTCAAGATCGGTAAACAAAAAATCAGGATTATAAATGTGAAATTATTTTATTTTTAATTTTTTACAAATTTGATTTTTAAATATTAACTCAAAATACAAAAAATATTACAAGTAAAGATCAGTAATTATTATAGATATGAATTGGATTCATATTTTCAAATTTTGACATCTATCAATGATTTTTTTTGTAGAAAGTTGTATATTTACGCATGCTTTCACCAACCACGATGTCAACGACCCAAGAAAAATGAATTGCTTTGATTTTGCATGACTGAATTATGTTAGTAGGTACTAATTTACGTGTTCATAAATAAGTATGCTTTTATTAAGTATATATAGTACGTATAGTAATTACCATTTTTATTACTTGCAAATACGAGGTTTTGTATGTATAAGAACTTACGAATTAATAAAATAATTTAAATTATTTTATAGTAAGTATAGACAGACATCTCAAGCTAAGCTAAGCTTGGATTTAAACTCTTTTATAAGCTTCACCTGTATGTTTGAATGTCTGTGTAATACAATAATATCATTTGTTTATTCTGATATCCTAATTAGGATTTCCAGGATTAAATAAATTCCTTACGTTTACTCAGTAAAATAGCCAGTGAGACAATTTAGTTGATGCTATTTTTCAAGTGTGTTTTTAGCATTTTGAGACGAGGTATTTTCAAATTAATAGGTAAAAACATGCTATATATACTACGCTATATAACTTAGTCTATGTACCGTGTAACGGCAGCTATTGTCTCGTGACAAGGTCATATTGGAACAAAATTTTGACCAACGTACGTATGAGGTTCATTGTCGGTATGCCACCGAGATATATTTATGATAGGTACTTTTAAATAGTTTTTGCCGAATCTTCTCGATGCAATTTTTTTACGATAGAAGTAAATACAAATAAATATCTAATCAAAAATGTTATTAAGACGACCTTTAAAACCCTACTTAAATAAAGTTTTGGAGTTATAAATAGCAAGTGATTTTTTATCCTTATTTCAGATGAGTGCAGTGGTGACTGTAGAAGGCGGACAAGGTCGTGCTGGAACTATGCTGCGAGTCCTCGGAGCGGCTCAGAAACGCGAAGTGAAAGCTACACAGAACCTGGCGATTATTGTCTTTTTCTTCATTATCTGTTGGATACCTTTGTACACTATTAATGCCATAAAGGCATTTATGCCTGAGCTAGATATACCAAACCCTCTCACATACTTCTGCATTATTTTCTCCCATTTAAACTCAGCAATTAATCCACTTTTGTATGCATATCATTTAAAAGACTTTAGAGCAGCTTTGAAGGGATTAATTTGTAGTGTCATTGGAAGGGGTGTGCCCATACCAGCTGCCTACAGACCCCCGGCACCCATATACAGACCAGCTTTGGAAAGATGCAACGCGCTGAGAGAGAGACCTCGGGTTTATGTAAATTCTCCAGTGTGGCTTCGACAGAAGGAAGCGGAAAGAGTTGCGTTGGAGGAAAACGCAAACGCGGTTACAACACGTTCTGTGAATGCTGATTTGGAACCGTTTTTAAGTAAAGGCTCGGGCAGTCGTTCGCCGGAGGGGCGGGAAAATCATCTGGGACCTTTTCTTATAGAATCGAATCAGGAATGTCAGAGCCCGTGCCGAAAAGTTGAGAACTTTATCAGGAGGGTCCGCAGCGTCAGCTCGGAACGAAGCTGACAAGAAACAAGCCGGGAACCGGCCTATCGAGTCACGCAATGAAGCTTTAATTTATTTTAGTGGAATTTTGTAAATAGCCAGAGTATTACGTTATTTATATTTATCGAATACTAGATAATATATTTTTAATTTATATTTTGAATGATGTTATTGATATTATTGTGATTGTTGTTGTGCATGCATATGGAAAGTCAATTGCTTGGAATATAAATCTGAGGTAAATGGATATAATTTGTTTGATTTTACCTAGTATGTCATAGTAGAAATATTTTGAAAATTTTAAAATGTATTCTAAAGGAATTATCATCCAAAGGCATCATTTAAATAGTCATTTATTTAAGTTAAAGTTCAAAACAAAAAAAAAAATACATATCAAGATACTCAACTAAATATTAGAAATTTGGATTACTTGGATTACATGTAAAACGTAATAAACACTCACACCCACCTTAGAGTTTAAAATTAATTTATAAATTAATTTTCTCCAATTAAATTGCATTTTACAACAAATACATGAAAAGATTTTATATTGATTTTAATGTAGGTTGCATCATTACAATGAAAATGACCTTAGTATAAAATATGTAGTTCTAGAATATCACGTGACTGAACCGTTCAAGCCGTAAGGACAGTTAGTTATCTTTAATCAATTGATATTATATAGCTGAAATAAGGATTGATCCAGTTTAATTTTGCTTTCTATATACTAATAATTGACATTAAATGATGATAATTTATTCTTATTAAGAATTTTATAAGAAACAACTAGCCATATTCATGGGTACAATATTAAACAGCTCTGCTACCGCCATCTAGTATGTCATAAAATAAACTAAGCCAGCGCCATCTAAGAGCACGTATAGTCATAAACATTATTTACAATCTATCGGAAGATGGCGCCTTCTTTCCTTTTAGACAAATATTATTAAAGAATTTTCATAAATAAAATATTACGTTTTGAATATTTTATGGATCAATCCATCAGAAGTTCTATAATAGTGCCAACCTGTGCCAAAAGTGTATAAATTGTAAATGTCCGTTTTTCTAAATATCATTAGGATGTAGGATTTTTTCGCATCCTTTTTTTTGTGATGAATCTCAATGCTAGCCTGAAGGGCTACTACATCTTAGCACGGGCGCGTGGGTGAACTGAAGGTTCATCCTGGTAGCGACACGCTCAAGGGCGTTCCCCCCTTGTCGGGGACCGCGAACCTCGGCTTGGGCTGTCGCAGGAATGGAGGGGGCCGGAGGGGCCGTACTCGGTCGGGCGGTCACCCGGGTGGGCGCGGGAACGCGGAAAAAGGTTTCGCATCCCCGGATTTTCTTTCCCAATTTGGAACCCTAAAATTGTGTATAATTATCGACTATATTTTTAATATAATATTCGTTGCAAATAACAGTATTTGCTTTCAGGGTGTCACGTTCATAATGATACATCATGGGCGGTTAATTGACGATGAAAAGTGACACTTGTGTGTGCTTTTAATTACATATTTTTTTGCAATTATATTTTGAACTTACTCACTGTGGTTTATATAGAATGTTTGTTTGTTGTAAATAAAATTTAATGTTTTTGCATGTGGTTAAAAAAGTAATAATATCGTAAAAAAAAGTTGAGAGAACGTAGCACATTACTGAAATAATATTATAGCAGATATAAGATATTTATTATGTGCAGTTGAAAAATGTAAAATTTTTTATTATCCTTCTAGTCCTACTTCGTACTAATATTATTATTATTATATAAGAAATGCGAAAGTTTGTAAGGATGTGAGTGTATTTGTGCTCTTTCACGCAAAAACTACTGAACCGATTGCAATGAAATTTGGTACGTAGATAGCTGGACCACTGGAATAACATAAAGGCTACTTTTTATCCCGATATTCCTACTTTTTATTCTTATTATTTCTTGGTGCGCAGCTAGTATTATAATAAAAAGGGACTTCGAATTTAATGATGTAAAGCAGAAATATAAACATGACAAGTGACAACCTATTGTACCAATAACAATGAATTCTACTATAAATAATATGAATCGCAAATTTAGATTTTTTTTTGTTTTTGCTTTGTTTTATGTGCTTATTGGGGGTGTATATACTTTGTTTATTTTTATTTATACACAATTAATACACATAATAAAAAAAACACGTTTAATTAAGCGAAGTATAAAAATAAAAAAGACTATCTACTCACTTCAAAATTACTTCGTAAGATAGCCGTAACATTTGTTTAATAGTAAATTCATTGACCCCAATTAATTCGAAAAGTAAAAATAAAAGTACCATCGAGATATCTATAAGGCTTTTGTTTCCGCTGTGTCCGCCTCATCGCAGAACCGTTATAGGTTGAAGTCCCAATGAAAATAAAATCTCAATAAACAAACTCGCAGGCATTAATATGTTTCAATTAATTACATATTATTGGCATTCGGCGTCTACCACTAGGTTTCCCATTCAATACCATTATTTTTATACCGTGCCCAAGCGCACTGCTTGTTTTATCTCAAAATGGGCCTTTTTCGTTGTTTAAAAGAAGGTTTCTTGGATACTAAATCCCGACTGTACGGGAATCGGGTTGATAATCTGATATGGCTAGTGAACGTCGTGCCGAAATTGGCTGGATTTTCGCTTTATAAAGATAAAATTTTTGGTAAAATCCATTTTTGACTACTTGGATAAGTAACTTGTATTTAAATATGCATAAAAGAATTATTAAAAAGGCCACAAGTCTGTTACATATTCAATGTTTTACTACGATTTTGCTTGATACCCTTACTCACTGGTATGGTCCTTAAGTTTCTTTACATAAGGTATACATCTGATTTTAATACTTAAATATAAACAGCTACTTACCATCTTAATACATATGCCAAAACACACAAAAATATGTATCATATATAATTTGTAATAGATAATATCCGTCATTTATGCAGCATTGGTTCCCAATGGATAACCACTTACTATACTATAAGTACTTAATATTGCAAACGTTTCACTAATTAATATATATTTCGAATAATAAATACGAATAGATTTTGACGAAGTGACCGTGGCGTCTGTTGCTTGTTGGTAATCGGAAATCAGAATATCAAGGTTATATCATTTTCTACTATTGCAATAGCACCCTTCTGGATCGTTCACTTGTCTCTACTTTTTTACGTGTATGGAGTGGGTAGTGTGGTCTACCAAGCGAAGTATGCGGAAGGCGCTGGAGACTTCATCAAGAGCTATGTTAATATCTCCATTTTGGCGCTCACCGTGAATAACAGCTACTGGTTTATAATGAAAAGGCAAGTATAGATTATAAGTGGATAGTGGATCATCATTATAATCATCATCATCAGGCCATATATGCTCCCACTGCTGGTACACAGGCCTCCTACGAGGCCATAATCCACCACGCTGGCCAAGTGCAGGGAGGTAGATGTCGTCGAACTTTTTCACAATGTTTTCCTTCACCGTTTTAAGCAGTAGTGATGTTATCCACATGGGCAGATAAATTGATAAATCAATTTATTTCCTGCACGTTCGCCTGGTCTCGAACCCGGACTTATCGACTTTGAAGTTCGAGGTTCTGACACTGAGCCACGACTACATGCACACTTTGATGGGACATACTTTGATGACATGACCACGGCCTTTCCCCTGGGAGCCGTGGGTGCACATGAGTATTTACCGCATTAAAATTAATAATACAATTGACTTAATAAACCTACAAATAACTTAAAATAAATCATTTATTAATGTATAGTATTAGGATATGTGTAAATTATAATTTTAATCAATTGTTGCCTAAATATTATAAAAAATATTTTAGCATGTTCCATAAAATTATTGAACACAATAAACATTGATAAATGTTGATTAAATAAATTGATTTTATTTACTTACAATTAGTTATGAATATAATCTTATTTTTACAGGCCTTTACTGAAAACTGTTTTAAAGCAAGTAAACGAAAATGATACACTAACCCGAGAAACATTGTGTCTCACGAAAAAGTATGAGAAACTGCTCTCAGTCGTTAAAATAATCGTATTTATTTTCTATGGATTCAATTTAGTGGATGCATTTTTTATATACTTACCTCATCGCGTTGATGTTACTAATGACTACTACTCAATGACGCCCTGTGTTGGTAAGCAGGAAAATGTTTTTAGTTGTTATTTTATACTTTTCTATAAAATCTTTAATATAAGAAGGTATTTATTGGAAATACAAAATTTATGACTAAACGTAGCGTACTTTGCGTAGGTAGCAAAGAGTTTTTCAACCGATTTCAAAAAAGGAGGAAGTTATTTATTCGACTGTATTTTTTGTGTTTTTTATCTCATGACTTTTTAAGAATAAAAAGAATAGAACTATCTCACTTCAAAATTACTACGCTAGATGACCGTGGGTACCTTCAATTTGTTTAATTGTAAATTCATTGACCCCAGTTACTTCAATAAGCAAACATAAAACTGCCACCGATATTCCGACATCCATGTAGGTTTTGTTTCTGTTGTGTCTGCTTATTGAAGCACAATCGTTACATGTTAACTCACCAATTGCGACAATTTGCGAAACTGTAAACGACTACAGTGAGGTAATTAACATATTTTCTAATATCCTCAGATAATGGATTAGGATTAAATAACCCAATTACAATATTCTATTGAAAATCAGTGAATAAAAAACGGTTATATTGTATTGCATTTCTAGGCTTGGAACCCTTAACCGCATCGCCAAACCGGGAAGTATGTCTGACAATACTTTGTGCACAAGAATTTTGTATAATGACAGTAGTTCTGAACTATCAAGCGCTCCTGTTGTTCCTCATCGCTCACACGGCTGTCATGTATCAGATGCTATCAGAGGAGATGTATTTAATGGACATTCCTGAATATGACCAATCTCATAATGATCTGGTTAAACAGAAACTGCCAGGACTCGTCGCTCGCCACGCTTTGACCGTGGACATTACAAACAACTTAAAATCTTTATACAGCGTACCTCTTGGAGTCAACTTTGGTTCGAACGCCGTGTGTATCAGCTTATTTTTCTATTTACCCCTCCAGGAGTGGGTGAAATTTGCGCCGATATTAATATATTGCTTCCTCGTATTCTTTTTGTACTGCTATCTTGGTCAGAAATTGATAAACGCTTCAGAATCGTTTGAGAGATCCGTCTACGCTTGTGGCTGGGAAAAGTTTGACTTGAAGGAGAAAAAGATAGTATACGTTCTGTTATTGGAGGCTCAGAAACCGATTCAGTTGTTAGCAGCCGATATAATACCTGTAAATATTTACACATTCGCAACTACATTGCAAGCCATGTTCAAATTTGTCACTGTAGTAAAATTTTAATAACGTGTCAGTTATAGACATTATAACACTTAGTTTATACTATGTTGTGATATTTGTTTTAGAGAACATAATTATCGTAGAAACTGCATATTCCAAGAGCTAATTATCTTTACACTAATAGTAGCTGCCACAAATGTATTGAAAATTAATAAATTTTTACACATATTGCTGGTTATTTTTTGGTTAATGATGTTGTGTAGCCATAATCAAATAAACTCCACTAGCTGTTCGCCCCGGTTGCACCCGTGGCACATATATAGCTTGTGTCACTCAGCGTAATTACAGCTCTCTTATGGTGTAAGAATTTTTGAAATTGGTCCAGCCGTTCACGCATGGTGGCGTGACCAAGGGAACTGGGGATTCATTTTTAATTATATGTATAGATGGGTAAATTTCAATAGAACTACAAGTACATATCATCACCGTCGCTATAGACCGACATTTCTCAACAACATCTTCATCATTCAGGCAACAATAAAATTTTACCACAGCAATAATGAAAAAGATTTCGAATTTTCGTACATACTAAATCACAATAAATGTCATTTATAATAAAGTATTACAATTCGTATATCTACGACTGGTTATGATGAACAAACACTGTGAATTTTAATCAGTTTCTTTTGGTGCGATGTGATTTTTCGACTGACCTCCAAATACAAGACATTTTTCAATTCAGTCAAATCTATATACCTACCTTATTCCTATCGCATACGCTTATTAGTGCCTAATTGTAAAATGTCTAGTAAAATTGTGAAATCAAAATCTCTAATTTGGTGTTTAACACTGTAACGCTTTCATTTCCCTCGTCGTTACAGCAATTAGTGCTTGAGAAACAAAGGTATAGCTAAACCTATTCAAAGCTATCTGATAAAACACTGATAAAATCTTTGGTGATTGGATGGTATGATTTCGCAACTTGAAACTAACAATACTAATGTAATCGACTTTGACAGTTTAATAAATTCTATTCGTTCCGAAATATATTAGGCAACTAGCAAACCCGGCGAACTCCGTTTCGCCACCAGATGGCTGTATGTGAAAAATTATTTTCCCGCTTTTTTGTTCAAATTTTTCCTGAATTTTCTTTGCTATAAACCTCACGGAGCCCAAGATCTTTCCAACGAATGCAAAACCGTGGAAATCGGTTAATGCGTTCTGGAGTTATAGCGTCAGGAAGGAAAACCCGACTTATTTTTATATAGTAGATTATTTTACTCAAGCAGCTTTACTTATTATATCATTTATGGTTTACTGAAAAAAGGAACTATAAATTTTAATAATAAATATAAACAAATAATATGGGTATCGGAAGAAAAAATATGTCATGAAAAGCTCTATTTAACAGTCTCTTCTTTACACTTTTAATTCTTTTTATGCTGATACTTGCACCATAAAATAAGGTCAATATATTATGCTGATAGAAGATATGTAGGTATAATGTACCTAAGATTATGTTGTATGTTTGACTTGATATACGTTTGAACAACTGGGATGTATTTCGATCAATTTTATGTCGCCAGTTGTCATTACGTATTATATAAAG